>NC_137969.1:13708315-13815815 GCF_963924665.1 Micromys minutus
AGTAAAAGCAGTTGCAGAGCCATTGAGAGAGATGGCAAGTTTGATTAAGTCAAAGAAAAATAACAGGAGAAAATTCTAGAATGTTTTCACTTTATTTTTGTTTTCCACTCTACTTTTGTTGTCCAGAAGTTGAAGAATGAAACATTTCCCTCTATTAAAATGATTGTCGACATTAGTTCTAGGATAATCAACAACAAACCCCTTCAAAGCTGCTTACAGATAATATTGAACCTGTGAGTGGAAACTTTTTAGCCCATCTTTTACTGAAAGCAAGAAATTTTAATGAATGCTCTTAGATCTCTTGAATGGGAAAACAAAGCATGATTACAACTCTCCCTAAACATTTCAGCCACTCACTATATTAAAGTAAAACACACTTTTGAGTCTCATGGCAGAACCGTGGACTTTACAAGAACAAATTTTATAGAAGAGAAGTCAGGCACACTTCTGAGCTTGGCATGTTTCCAACAGAAGATTTCATGTTGTGTTTTGGAATATTTATTTTTGTGCCTGATACACCGTTTTCATTTGGGATAATTTAACCTTAGCCCTAAAAGCCCAAATGGAAACTACCTAGCTATTAATAATAAATGGATGTTTAAAAGGTTAATTTCAAGATGTAGAGAGTAAAATAATGGCCACTAAAATGGCAGAGATTGAGAAAAAGAGAATGGAATAAGAACTCTAACATTTCTAGGCAATACGTTCTCTCTTACCCTTGCTTTTATGAGCCATGTACTTCACCACACATCTTGCACCAAGTGCTGTGCAAGATCATCAAGAAGGATTTCCTAGCCCCTGTGACTCTCAGGGCTTCAACTGTGTGAACACTTGTTATGATTAACCAACCGCATGGCATTCAGAGAAATAAACTCGTGTCCAGAGTCACAAAGCCACTGAGGGTTTGACCAGAGACCCAAAACCCAACTGCCAAAACAAAATTTTTAATCATATATTATTCAACCCTTCTGCCTCTATTCTGAAGGCAATGAGTACGTGCAGGGTTTTAATTTAGATTGACTTATAAATGAGGCTGTTTGCCATATTTAAGAATTCATGGAGCCAGAGGATGGTATGCAGAATAAGTTATCAAACTTCACTCAATGCTGCATGTGTTTATCTCAATCCCAATGGCTGTCTGAGAGCTTACACACTACTGTTAAAAGGTAGTGTTGTTAGAAATTCTGAGCTTGTTAAAACTTGAGGATAAATTTCTCATACCTATGTTTGGACATCATTATAAAGAAGAAATCCATCTTTTCTGAGGCAGAATTAAAACTTCAAATTAATATGTGACCCAAGCAATAATCCTAAACTTTTAGTTTGTTTTAAATACTGTTAACAGGCACTGATGGTCCTTACTCTCTGTACGGAGTGTCTGATATGAAAGTTGCTCTACCACTGTAAATTAAAATATTATGAAAGTCTTGTGCTTGGAAGTGACCCTCACTTTGACAGGTCTCTATGACTTGGCTCACTGATTCATGTGAACCAGAGGCACAGCACATTCCTGCCTAATAAAGCTATTCCTTCTTTGTTAATTAGAACAGTATCAAATGAATGAAGATGGAAATGAATGAACTCTCTTACTCCATCATGTGCTCTGAATGCTCCCAGTAGGTAGTCTCACAATTCAATTTCCCCAATGGGATAGGAGGAGGAAATGAAACAACAAACTGTCCTCCTGATGAACTAAGCAGAAACCGTTCTTCTCCTGGGAGTCCTGCTAGGTCCATGAGTTCATCGTGCTAACCGAACAGTGATCCAGAAACCAGGGTCCCAGCAACAGGGTCCCATTCAATAGCCTCTGTTACGCTGTCTCAGTAAGAATTGATAAACATTGGTGCCTGGCTCATTAGCAGATGAAAATCATTCTCCTCGGAGTCAGTTATCCACTACAGCAGCCCAGTTCCTTCTTAGAGACCAAACACACCTTCTGTTTTTGCTTGTTTGTGTTCTGAAACTCCTAACTCTACAGGAATTCATACTTCGGGTATATGCAGTTGAGCTTAGTCTTGGTAAAGTCTGGGAGCTGGTTACTAACAATATAGAGTTAGTGCTGAGCAATTGCAAGGAGGCAAACCAAATGTTTATCTCAAATTCTCAACCCTTCATTATTTCGATAGCCATTTTCCAGCCTTCTTCATGCTGCATGCCCTACTCACCAGAAAACGATGGGGGAATTCCTTTAATGTGCAACGTTTGAATCTACTCCCCAAGCTGGTCCTGCACAGCTCTCCTGCCCATGGTATCCAGTGTTCATGAATGTCTCTGCCATGCTCTTTCTTCATTAACCTACAGCCTATTTGCTGAGATCAGGAAGTAAACCTAACTACCTATCTCAAATAAATAAAAACACTTAAAAATAGCCACCTGCTAATATTAGTTGTTTCGGGTTTTGTCTGTTTGGTTCTTCATTTGTTTTTTAAGTCACAGATTAAGCTGTGTTACAAACTGTGTTAAGATTGACTTTAAAGATCCAGCAACGTGGCTCATCAGGTATGAGTAATGCCTGCTCTTCCGGATAGGAATTCAGCTCCCAGCACTGACTTCAGGTAGACCTCAACCACGTATAACTCCAGCTCCAATGGCTGCAATACCTTTTCTGGACTTCACACGTACCCAGACATACGTGTACACATAGAAACATAAATGAAACTAAGTCATTTTGTTATTATTTTACCTTGAGATGTCTTTCTTTTCCCAGTCATTAGCTATCATCATATAAATGTAAATCATCTAGCTAAGATCCTATATAAGGTTAACAATCAAATCTATTTTTGAAAAACAAATCACTGCCCAATGTCCTTTGTTCTTTGAGATGGTCTTGTTTGTCAGTGATCAACAGGAAGCAAAGGTTACTTAGTCTTACTCTCGACTTCCCCACTCTCTGCCATGTTTCCTCTAAGTCCATGCACAGCATGTTTTTGATAGCTAACATGGCAGCCATCTAAACGTTCAAAATTTAGACATTAAATCTCTAGGCTGTATGGTAGTTGACTTAATAACAGTATTCCTCTGAGTGATCCCGTTGTCTGTTCCCTCAGTGCTTGCTTGCCTGGATGTCCAAGGCCTCCCATGACTACAGTTTTCCTCCATGGGTCACTCAGCAGTTCCTCGACCTGTCACTGATCATAAAGGGTTGGCATACTCCCAAATTTATCTCACTGCTATTCTATATTTCTTGCCTTTTCAACCCCATCTCGAGGTTGATGTCTCTCCCTGTTGACTGACTTTCAGAGCTTGTCTCTACCCTGTAGTAACACATACACATTTCAAAGTTTTCTTGGCTTCAGATCCATATTAGTCTAGACTTAATTCAAAGGGAAGTAATAGCTTATGTTAAACGTAGAGACATTCTTATATCTGACACCTTTTTATATAGGTTATATTCCGATTTCCAAAACCAGATTACCTGGCAACCATGCTATACACATCTCATTTTTTATCTCAGTAACCAGATATCACAAATTCTGTCTCCTGAATCACATTCTTTTCATCTTAAATATGTTTCAAGATCTTGATGCTAAAGAGTTTTCTCCAACTTGCTTAGACTGCCAACAACTGCTTTCCGCACATTATAATCTCAGATATAAATAAAATCCTCTTGGTGGTCAGAGTTAATATAAAAATAAAATACACAATTTATAAACATCTAGACGAAGCCAAGTTCATACATACAGTTCAGAAATAAAAAGCACACATCTATAAATGACATTCTGTATTTTCATTATAAGGGGCATAATATCATTAAAAAATACCAATCTAGTAATTTCAATTTTGGTTGTAATAAAACACACACACACACACACACACACACATAAAATACTTACAATAGAATAAGCCATCTTTCTAAACAGTGAGTCAGTTTTAGATTGGACTCTACATTTTGTTCAATGCACTTGTCAAACCTGCAGTCTGTCCATCTATCTATCTATCTATCTATCTATCTATCTATCTATCTATCTATCTATCATCTATCTATCTATCATCTATCTATCTATCATCTACCTATCTAATGGCTTTTGAAAATGGGATATAACAAAATATAGGCTATGAGTCACACAAGCATCCTTAAGTTTCTCTGTACACTCTCCCCTCAAACTTGTACTCTGGTAGCTAAAACCTTCAATCAATGATTTGGCTTATGTTAGAATTTATGTAAGTACCTGCATGTAGGTCAGTATCTTTCTAACTCTTTTTTTCTTTTAGCACGCACTTACGTGATGGACAGAACTCTACCTCCATAGACGGTAACTTGCCTCTAGGCAATTACTGAAAGTGTTTTCATCATTAATATGCAACTACACTGCCTGATATTATTAAGCACTGGTGATCGAGTCTCTTAAAAGAATAGAGGAAAGCTTGGATGTGTATAACTGTCGAAGACTTGGTGAGGTTTGCATGGTGCTTTAATGTACACTCTCCCACTTCTGGTCTGGTCTGGACCTGAAATATTCAGTAATCCTATCTCTGGAGCCCCCTGAGCAGCTGAAAGATCAGGTGTGTACGACTGTGTCTGGCTCTAACCTCACCCTTATGATTAACTCTCCTATGTTAATTACTCAAACAGTCCAGTTATCCAATTCTAGTCTGAGATGCCTGCCACTACAATGGCTCTTTGTATGAACTATATGCCATTTCTAATGATACTCACACTAAATATAAGAAACTACAAGAGTCTCAATATGATCAGTCATCTTACAGATCATTTGTCTAATAATTTATTCCTTTTCCATTATAGGCATAAGCATAAGAAAGTGCCAATATCTGAGGAGGTGCAGGATGACCCTGGAGATGGGTTACAGGCAGGCATGAGCTTCCCCGTGTGGGTGCTAGGAATGAACTAAGATGCTCTGCAAGAGTAACATGTACTCTTACACACCTAGCCCTCCCTCAAGCTCTGTGACATACGAACTGCCATTGGCTCCACTAGTCAAATTCAGAATTTTAAGGTCAGAGACCATATATTTTTCTGGAATCATAGAGCAACCAAATGGGAAGGTCTAGATTTTTACCTCAACTCTCTGGCTTCGAACTTGAATGTATACTCTTGGCACATTTATCACAATATTAACCCAGTTCACAGTCTATAAATTGGCTGGAATTTTTTTTTCTCATGCCAAAGAGCACAACCTTCAAATTTACATTATGCTTACTTTTGTTTGTTCCTTTATAACCAATGTTTACTATAAACAAAAATAAAGTTAAGGGGTTCTTTTAGTACAAAAATAAATGAAATGGGAAATGCATGTGCTCTAGGTTCTTTTTACTCTGATGACTAATTCCATAGTAGTCAGTTCAACTTTAAGCTGTCTGGTTTGTTTTACAAGATGGATCAGATGCTCCAAAGTACATTTCTATTAGTCTAACTTTACTTGATTATTAAATATTGTATATTTGAAATCAAGGATAAGCTAATTGGAAATTTTCATGTATATGATATATATCTCTATTTACATATTAACAGTTAGGTAACAGTAATCTAGGTATATATTCCTGTACATACAAAGTTGTTTCAAAAGAGATAAATATGGGTAGTATGATAAAACATTTGACAGAACCACTAACTAATAAGTTATGTAGAATTCAGAAAGGAACAAAAAGATGGGAAATCCATTCTAAGGTACTTTGAAAAGGTCTTAGACAACCTTAAACTAATCTTTCTATGGCACTAGCTACACCATGGGGTAGAAGAAAAAGAACATATTTTCAGAAGATAAAGGTCAGTCTTTCAATTTCCTATCTACAAAGTATTGATCTCTCTGGTGATAACACCCAGACACAGAATTGTAATAAGAAATATATGAGAAATATGGGAAGAGAGTGCCATCCCTGGCATCCCCAGGAGTGAGAACAAGACAACAGGAGGTGTTCAGACAACAGATGGCTCAGACCGGGACCAGCCAAGATAAAGAGCTGCATCTTAAGGTGCTATTAAATGAGCATGTTGGCCATCTTCATTCATTCATTCATTCATTCATTCATTCAAGCAGGAAGTAAAAAATTGTGACGGTAATATTACATATAAGAAAGGTGTTTTATTGTTTTCTAAATGCCCATGAACATTTATATGTATAAGGATAAGATAAAACTTAAATATTACTGTGCTCAAAAATGGAGATAGAAACTTAGTGAATTATAAAACATGAATGAAAAGCCATTGTAAACATTCTTTCAGAATGTTTTCCTTTTTGTTATGAGTCAAATATTTCAAAGTTATGCATATGGTTTTGAGGATGATCATAAAATGCAATTTGGAGATACTTTTAAATATTTACTATACATAGTACATTACTATGTTCATTAAACATTAACTTTTATACTTCAATGCTTAAGCTCATAAAAGACAAAAATAAATCCTTTCCTAAGGAATCTTGAAAATTCTAATATCACATGATAAAATGCAGAAAAAAATGTTGCTTTGATTATTAGTTTTCTTTGGAAATTCCCAATGATTACTCCTTTAAAGAGTCATAAATTTTCAGGTATCATGGCGCATGTTTTTAATCCCAGCACCTGAAAGGCAGAGGCAGGGGAATCTCTCTGAGTTCCAGGACTGCTTGGTCTACACTCTACATGTTGTACTCCAGGCCAACCAGGGCTAAATTGAGAAAACGTGTCTCAGACAAACACAAAACACCAAACAAAGGTCATAAATTCGGGGTCAAACTTTTTGTAAGAGTCATATTTTCAACTGCTAAAATTTGTATGAAAGGCAGTTAGTCATTCAAATTTTGAAGCTTTATTTGGACTCTGGTCCCAGTGTTATGATTATTTATATCCCTCAAGAAAGAATAAAAAATACTGCAATAGTTTGCCCTTAAGCTCTTTCTGTAATAGTCCAAATAAGCAAACTGACACCCATTGCACACCCCAGAGGGTAGCCTTGTGGTAGTCACCAATGCCTCTAAAATAAGATCCAAAGCATTTTTTGTCAAGATCCTGTCTCAGGATCCTATCCTGCTTGATCTTCTGTGTCCCTTTACTTTGGAAGCTCTTCCCACTGCAGGCAGCTGACAAGGCAGAAGCATATTTTCCTACCTAAACGTCTGTGCATATTTCTCCCTTTAATGGGATGGCACCCTGCAGCTTTGTCCTTCCTCCAGGGCTCAGAGCAGGTAGAACCTCCATCTTCTGTCATCTAGCAAAATACCCGTTTGTAAATGCATCATGTGTGCAAGATAAAAAGGCAATCATACAAATGTAATTAAAATGGCCACATGTGGATGACCATCATCTTGAGATAAACAGATCTCCTTGTTACCTGAAAAAAGAAATTGTTTAGGCCAAGTAACAGGTACATATGCAAACAGAAAGTAATAGTTTCACCAGGGAGTCTCAGAGCCATAACAGTTTATTGGCCAGCTGCCACCACCATGACCAAAGCCTTGAGATTCCCTTTTTTTATGGGTGACTCTCTAGTATCAAGATATATACAGAGCAAAATTGCTCTGTCCAAAATGAAGGCCATCAGTTACTGAAGCACGTGACCTTGGTGTTTTATTTACAGAACTCCCTATGGATACAAAAGAGAATTATGTAATGAGTATACAAATGCCTTCCAAAGAATAGATCCTGAAAGCTGTTTATATCAACATGCCTTCTGACCACATTCTCTCTACACACAGTGTGCTGAGGGCTAGGAGGTGACTCAGAAGGGCTCTGTTGGCTTTTAATGGATTCACATCTGGGAAACATGGTGGGGGTAGAAGCACAGATAGTTTAGAAAGACTGTGTTCTCTCTCTGCATGTGGTCCTCCAGTTTGAAGGCTAGAATGCTATGTGTGCAGAAGTCTATTTAGAAGGGAGCATAGCGCTTTAAAAAATTTCCGATTTGAAAAGATAAGATTAGTACTTAGAGAAATGTAGCATTACAGAGCACACCCGTGGGCATGAAAGAGTAATCCAGCAAAGCCTTTAAATAGGGGTTTTATTCAATTTGACACCTCTTAAGGGAAAAATGTAAGTAAGGTGTATATACATTATTAGAAAAGAGTGAGAGACAGAGCCTTTTAATAATAAACGCTATCTTGACATAGGGCTTATGCAATAATTTTTGTGAAACTATTTTCTTTAATGGTTATAAATTCATACACTGATTTTTTTTCCCACTGAAACCTCTTTCAGTCTTCCTGCTATTAATGCAAAGATTGAATTCACTATATAATGTCTCCCAACAGTGACAGTTCTCATCCTTCCTCCTGCAGCCCCTAAGAATTCACTGGTCAATGATACTGAATTGGAGAAGTCACCACGATTATAATAAAATCACACCCAGGCACACTGCACATGGAGTTATATGCGGAAAAGGTCTTCTGCATGCAGAGCCAAGAAGACAGGCGAAGACGGAATGAAGACTGAACGGCACACAGTCAAGAACGGCCCGAGTCTCTGAACTTCAGTGCAGTGGAAATGCACGTAGCTTACAAGAGAACGCTCTAGGCCTGGTCCGACATGACGAGGCATGAATTGTCAGTAATGAGTGGCCGCTGAGAAAATGACTACAGCTTTATGTTTTAGGTAGGAAGTGCATGGAGAACAAAGTATGAAAGGAAGGGCAGCGTGGCGAGAACAGGCCAGCCAACACTGCAGCGTCTGCAAGCTTCTTATCTCACAGTAAAGTTGGTACTTTCCACTCCTAAGGACACGTGTCATATAGTCCACACACAGACTTTTCATATGGGCAAGTCTGTGTCTTTTCTAAATTTATCAAGGAAAAAAAAATCCAAATAACTAAGAAATGACAGACTTTTGTTCTGAGCTGCAAGAGCAAACACCACCTATCCTGCTCACAAATGATGAAGGATGATGTCAATATTGCTAGAATCTGCTAATGGCCCACTTTCAGTGTCTCCCACTGGTTTCAAAGTTCCTTTTCAAGGCCTGGGATATAGAGAAGCCTAGGAGGAAGTCACAAGTAAAGAAATCTAATCAAATGTCTGTTTTCCCTTAAGGATCTTAAAAACCAAATAACACTAATGAGGCAGACAGACATCTCTCAAGTATCACAAACAATGGCACACTGTCCTTTGCACTTGAAGCATACAGTGGCCTTCTGTATATTGAATTAACAATCTCACAGTCTCTATACTAATACTCTATACATCTGTGCAATCCCATGTCCATCATGCCTGTCTCAGTTTCTTCCTCCTTTCTGCACAGGCCAGCACGTTAACGTCGTCAGTGTTCAGTAAAGTGCAGACATACATGAGGGACAAGCAATCTGTCCTGAGTCAACTTTTTATAAGTTGCCCCTTTTCAAAGGCCTCTCTTGACAGTCTGTGTCAGCTTAGGGATGAACAGGGCTATAATTTAGGGAGAAAAAAGTCACCAGTTATTTACATTAATATTCTATCATCTGTTTACTTGCTGAATCACAAAGCATGCTAAAGCATGTTTTCAAATACACCCTTAAAGTGCTCGGGTTTTCAACAATATGGTTTCAGCAAACGAGTTGGGTCATAAAACTCCAGCTTCAGTCTGATGAGTCAGCCATTAAAGCAGTTATCTGCTGAACAATGCAGTCAGCTGCTGCAAAAGATATGACTCCTTTACCAAACAGGATCCTTGCACAGTTAAATAAACAGTGCAGTGGCAATGGAACTTCTCTAGGTGTCTCTGGTTTTGTGTCTTTCCTTACTGTTTCATATCAGTCAAATACATTCTGCTGCTTGTTGCCTGGAAGAATATTTCAAGCATCAGATGTACCGGGTGCTTCTAGGTTGGGCTTATGAGTACCAGGGCTGATGCAATTCAAAGTAGTCTTAGGTTGTCAACAACAAGGGAGATCCGAAGAATATGATGCAGGATTTAGCAACAAGTTGTATGAACCAAAATCACACCAAACCAAACAAATGACATAAGATAAGACAACATTGCTTATTTGGATGGCTTACTGTATTTTCCATCCTTAAATGAATTATTCATGGATACGGCAGCATTTCAGTTAAAAAACAAAATTATAGAAGAGTATATTTTTAAGAAATTCATAATTTTTTTTGTTGTTGTTCTCTTATAAACTAACTTGAAGTTAATTTGAAATTTATCACATGCTTTTACAAAGGGTTTTTGTGGGACCCACAGGATGAATAAATTAATGGACAGTCTAGAAATTTCTCAACACTGCAAGATCAAAACTATTTTTAAAATAATATTTATATACGACTTTTCTGTTTTGCCTTATTTTCATGAAAACATACTAACTCATACTCAACAATACTAATTACAAAATTCTGTATTGATTATGGTGTTAGTAACTCATAATAATAATTACAATGACATTTTTAGGATAATGATAACTCTCATGAGAACATACAGTTAAAAATTATACCCACAAGAATGATCTCATTTGGTGATCGCTTTCAAAGATAACAATTAATAGCTATCTTCTGTACAGACATACTAACGTACAATAAAACTAAGGAGCACTGTAAGAACAAGCTGCAGTGAATTTAGCTTCACATATTTAACCCTCATTTTGCTTATTTTTATAATATTCTTAAAGCGTGTCTTCTTCCTGAGACTCATGTATCCCTATCCACTTGTTCTGCCTATCCATTTTAAAATTTATCTGGGAGGTCACTGCATTTCACTGGCTTGGTTGCTCCTACTGGGAGTTGTATAAATTCCTTGTATAGTCTAAGAACAAGTCTTTGGCAGATTTACGATTTGTAAATACTTTCTTCTGATCGCATTTTGACTTCAAATGTTTAAACCCCCACCCTACTCAAAGAACAACTATTTCAAATCATAAGGACAAAAATTGTTTTTATTTCGTATTTTAGAATTGTGCTTCTGATATCAAGGTTATATATAAGAAATATAATTAGTGCTATAAAAATGGCTATGGAGTAGCAACACTGAATGCTCTTCGAAAAAATTCAGGTTTTATTCCCAGCAGTTAAGGCAAATCTTTGAACCTAGACCTTTACCAGTAAGTATGATCAATATACTTTTTTCACAGATGATACTTAGCATTCTAGTTTCATAAAGGTTTGCAGTTAAAATGTAGCTAAATTTTACCCAGTGCTTTTCCTGTATATATTGCCACATATAGAAAGCTCTTCCATTTGACTTGAGAGTAGGTCTATGACTTGTCTGCCCTGGGGGTGGTGTGAAGAGCATGTACTTCTTGCATTTCAGCAGTCATGGAATGAAGGTGTCAACAGAGTATCACTTCTCTGTAGGAGACACTAAAGAAGAGTCTGCTTTCAGGCTCACTGGAGGACTGGAGAATTCAGTTATGTGTGGATAAAGGACAGAGGACTCCCATTCCTTTCTGCTGCCAGCTGCCCTCCTTCAGCCAGTGGCTACCAGAGATCTCTGTCAGCTGCACACTGGCAATTCCCACTAAATCCAGTAATGGCTCATTAAAGCAAGGATACCATATCTCTTCTGGCTCTTGCTTTGCTCTGTCTAGTAGCAGTCTCTGGGTTCATTCTTCTATTCATCTATGAGCTATGGAACATTTCAGTCACTAATAAGAGGAATACTTAAATGAGATTGAATAGAAATATTGCCCTCCTAATCTACCTGATGTCTTTTCAGATAAAGGATTTCTTTAAGAACCAAATAATGGTACAGTTTCTAATGTTTACTTGACAATGTAACTACTTTTAAATAAATGATATTCATAATATGTAATGAGAGTAATAAACAGTTTTATGTTATCTATTTTTAAAATTCTCTTCATTGATGCTATGATTTGGATCTGGAAGTCTGGAGGTTGATCCAGGAAGAGGCGACTGTTTTTGTAGTCTTCATGTCACTGGAGAGTTGTACAGAGTATCCACTTATGTACTCTGTGGGTGTTGTGGAAGCCCGGTTTCCTCTCTCCCCCTCCTCTCATCTATGAGTGATATGAGGAGGTTCTTCTTCTTTCTCTTCTTCTTCATCATCATCATCATCACCATCATCTTCTACTACTACTACCTTCTTCCTCCTCCTCCTCCTCTTGTTCCTTCTTCCTCTACTACTACCTTCTTCCCTCTTCTTCTCTTCTTCTTCTCCTCCTCCTCCTCCTCCTCCTCCTCCTCCTCCTCCTCCTCCTCTTCTTCCTCCTCCTTCTCCTCCTCCTCCTCCTTCTCTTTCTCCTTTCCCTTCTTCTTTAGTTGTCTGCTACACCATCCCCATATGGGCTATTGTGTCATAGGTTTTAAGTGATGGATCAGATCTACCACATAATGAAAGTTCAGAAATTGTGTGGTGAAAGGAAACTTAATCCCCTGTAAAATGCCTGTCTTGGGTGCTCAATAACATAGTACACAAGTGATTGTAATTTAAAAAATACTAATAAAACCAACAGTGCTTCTCTTGTTTTCTAAAAAGACATTTCCAATATGTTTTTTGCCTCCTCAAGATGTTTACAATTGTGGTGTGAATGTCAAAAATATACTAATGTATTTTATGCATGAAACAGGATTCCCAAGTTCACGAGCTCCTATATCCTATCTGGTGCCAGTTAAATAGTTCTTACTCCTCCTCTTGTGTCATTTCCTCCTCCTCCGCCAATGCCGCTTCCTTTCTTTTAACCTTTTTCACCTCCTCTTCCTATTTTTTTCTATTCTATGTTTATGGGGTGTCTGTGTGGTTGTTAGCATGAAGTTGGACACACATATGAATGCAGGTACATACACATGCATGTAGAGGATCATTGTTGTGATTGGTGATTTCTTCTATCGCTTGCCAATTTATGGGTTGAGACAAAGTCTCTTGTTGCACCTGGAGCTCAGGGTCTCTGCGTCTGTCTATCCAGCTTCTCCTAGGATCACATAATTCTGCTGGAATGACAGGGAAGCTTCCAATCCTCCTCATTTTGAACTGGCCTTCACAACCTGACAGTAACTGTTTTATCCACTGAGTCTTTTCTCCAGGCCAAGTTAGATGGTCCTATTTCGTGAGATCAAGCTGAGAGCTAAGCACACTAAGATAACCCAGCATTAATGACAACTGTGGGAACTACACTGGCTTTTAGCAAGCTTTACGCTTTGATGACGTCTCCTAAAGGAAATGTAAACAAGGCTGGGATGATCAATCTGTATCACAAGGCTCACCACAATATCCCTGATTTTACAAAACTGAGCTTCCATACGCAGACAACAATGCCTTCCAAACAGAGCAAAGCACTTAAAGCTCCCTCCACAGAAGAGAAGGTTTAATGCATCATTCACACAGTGATTTTAATATTCTCAAATAACTTTCTTAAGCATTCATTTTTCATCTTCAAATTATGCATAGAATAAGGCTATGTCAATGCCTGTGTTAATTAAGAAAAGACAGAATTTCAATATATTACTCATTGAACAGTTAACTCTCTATATAGATACAAGGTCAGGGACAGAAATAAAGGATGATATTCAAAGGTCAGGAGGTGAAATAGGACAAACTGGAGAGAGTCATGCCATGGAACGAACAAACAATCCAAAGTAAAGTTTGAACCCAGCAGTTCCACTGGGCACCGTCGCTGGATCATGGCTATCCATATTCCACATGTCTTGTTCAGTGCTGAGGCTGCAGATGCTGCTTAATAATGGAGATTTCATAAGGCTGTTTGAATTTCATCTTTTACTGATGTTCATGTCTGTGTAGCTATGTGTATGTTATGTCTGTACAGGTGACTGTGGAGACCAGGAGAGGGTGTCGAGTTCCCTGATGATATGGTTTCAGGCAATTATAAGCCATCCAACATGGGTGCTGATGAAGAAACTTGACAAGAAGTGTAAATGTTCTTAATCTGTTAGTCAAGTCTCTAGCCACAATTTCTGTTTGATTGTTTTTTTTTAAATGCTTGGCATGTTTTATAAAGATACAATGAGTTGACTTATTACAAAGGTAACTATCAATGAAACATACTTTAGCAAATTAAATTTTTATTTCCCCCTTTGAAGCTATAAACAATGCATTGCTAAGCTGTTGAAATGTACAATCTGTGAAAAACTGTTAATTATCACAGTTGTTAATTTTCTCCAGCCCTTTAATTTGCTTGCTTTAATCAGCTCTATATGGGAAAAATCAGATAATTCAGCATAATAGAATTATGCTCATAAATAGTCAACAGGCTTAGGTGGAAATTATTCTCCTACAACTAAAGTGTATATACATAACAAAGAACACACACATACAACACACACTCACACACCATGTGCAACACAGAATTTATGTATGTACAAGTGAAATTACTTGATTTTTATTGCTCAGTTTTTTCCCCTGCTTTTGGCTTTTCTGTTGTTGTATTTTTGAAACAGAACTTCACTTGAGAAGTGGATCTAAAGTTTACTATGGACAATGGCTAAACTCAAGTTCCTGGTAATCCTCTATTTTCTAAAATGTTGGAATAAGAGGTAGGAGTCCAAATAACTTCCTAGATTCTGGTTCTATTATCAGTGATTAATCTCTAGACAACTTAGATCTAGGTTTATTTTCAAAGACACACTACTCAGGTGTGGAGGAATAGATCCGTATGAACAACTACAAGTACACTGATGGGTGTGAGCAATACTTCAATAAAGAACATGCCATTTAAAATAACACTATCGTCTCATTTCTCCTAAGAACACTGTGATCATTTTCTTCAACCAAATGGAACAGTAATTACAGTGAGGTTCCATTAATTTTAACTGAGTAGCTTATAATGAACTGGAAGCTTAATAAACACTAACTCTTTTCTCAATATGTCTTCATATCTTAAGAAGTAAATGTCAGGAAGGTGTGGTGAATCAAGGAATCCCAATACACAGGAGGGTAAGGCATGGGAAAGAGCAGCCTGAAAAACACTGTGTGATCTTGCAGATGAAGAGCAGGCAAAGGAGGAAAAAAAGGAAGTGGAAGAGGACAAATAAGATGGATACAGAGAAGGGGGGGGTCCAGCTCTTGTCTTTATAAATGGAAAAACAATGAATCTTGGAAGATGAAAGTACATTGCGAACATCAAACCTATTCTAGCACTGCTGTCTGCACCCCACCCAGTGCTTCTATTGACTACTCCTCAACCCTGATTAACTCACAGAACTTCTGAAATGTAAGAGCTAGTCCCATCTCCATCTGTCCAATTATACGTTCATCATAAATTTATTCAGCCATTACTTATTGAATCTCTACTACAACTTTACTCACTATACCAAGAATGGAATACACATCTCTGTCCAATGAACGGTTTAAAAATCTCTGTCATAAGGATTTGATGCAAAAACGAGAAAAGATTCCAGCAAATTTATACTCTAAAATGGCAGAGAGTGAGTTACGGAACTTGAAAATCACTCAAAGAGATCCCAGACAAAGGAGGTAGACTGCACTGTAACGAAGGATTTTTGCATCTGAACAGTATTCCCACTTAGATGACTCCCATATTATATTCCATATTATAACTGTGATAACTCTGGTGACTTTATCCTATGGCTAGATCTGTTCTCAGGCTATAGAAAATGATATTTTCATTTTATTTGACTCTATACAGATAGGGATTCAATGTGTCACCCCCACTGCAATTGCCAGTAACTACTATTGCTTGGCTCAATTTTATGAAATACCAGGAGCTTTATACTTTTGACTATGTTGTACTGTTCCCCTTATGTGCTTCTATTCCAGGATTATCCTGCTGCAGTTTCTCTCGAAACAATATTAAGTTCTTTTCTTCCTTAGATTTAATCCACCTCAGCAGCCTACAATTTTTAACCAATTACTGAGAAATATCCTTAACTGACAGTCTACTTGTTCAGATCCGTCTGAATATAGATTTTTATGTCTTCATTTAAGTCTGTTAGACTGCAGTAGAATTTGTGAACATTAGTTTAACTAAGTTTAAGTGTACAATTCTAAAAATTTTAACAAAATGTGGCCAGTAATGCAATTACTCAAACTGTCATTTTACGTTACCCTGTCCCAGTTCCTTCATGAAAATCTGATGACCCATCCCCCAATATTGTTATACCCCTGACACCCACTGATGTGTTGATATCATACCTCTGTCTTTACAACACCACATATGACATCACTGCATGGTGCTCTTACATAATAAGACACGGGGAGTTTGTTAAATAGAAATAACCTATTCTACAAATACATATACTTTTGACCACAAATAAAATTCTGCTGAACAATTGAATCCTTATTTGAAACATCAGCAATTGTACAAGAAGCAACTCTGGACATGAATACAGAAACCGTTTGCTGGACAATACTGTTTTCTCTTTTGAGAGTGCTCATTAGTGTAATACTGAACCATGAAAAGGTAAAAATTCATTTTATGAGATGTTGGCAAAATGTAATATTTTCCAGTATGAGTGTGTCCCCATGAGACTGAGTGTTAGAGGAAGCAATGCTCTTCCAGGAGCACACATACACAACAGCAACACGCATCACACACACACACACACACACACACACACACACATACACACACACACACACACACACACACACACACACTGCACAGTACCTTACCCTGTAAATAACTAAGGAAACACATATGCAAGTGTTTACTGGCATGCTTGTATCGTGTTTAGTAAAATATCTGTCTGTATATTTTGTCTGTTGTTTATTAGTTTTTAATCACATAACAAACTGAAAGTTTTAACATCTCAGAAGCACATTATTAAAAGTAAATTTAAAATACTTTCTCTGAGTCTTCAGTTTTTTTTTTTTTTTTTCAGGTTTAATGGCATCTTTGGCCAAAATGAAGAATGATGTTTCTCTTGACTGTATCTGGACAAGAAACTTTTCTGCTAAGCTAAAATTGAGATTTTTTTCCTGCAAAGATTGTTCTAGAAATTGTGTAATTATTAACTACTACTTTTAGATTTATGGTGATTTATGAGTTAATGTTTGCATGTAATATGGAGTAGACCCAATATTGATTTATAGATAGGAATTAATTGTTCAATAGATATCTCTTCAAAAGTTTATCTGCTCTATTAGTACTTCTTGTAACTTTATTCATCTATGATTGATCACATTGGCCTTCCATTATATCTACCCTTATTCAAAATTACACTGTGTAGAATACTAACACGTCACATTAAAAGTCACTTGTGTAGATTCTTCAAATGTGACTATTTTGAAATGTTTTAAAATTCCTTTTTTTTTGTCTTTTTCTACAGTATCAATAACTTTGACAATGCCCACAGAAAAGCCTTTCAAAAATTATCCATGAGAACCATACAGCCAATCTAATCTAGACAATATCTTATTGATACCTCATTCCTCAGTGACTCTAGCTCTTTTTACAAAATGGTAAGTAAATAAACCATGGTGGAATTAAAAGTGCCAAGTGTTGTAAAAAAAATTATCCATGTGATTACATTCATCTTGCTTAATAATTGGTGGAATATGATCATAGTAAAACATTAGTGTTTTTCCATTTATAGCATGATGTATTTGCATATTTACATAAGCACATTATAATTTTTCTTGGCAATTATCTGTGATTTTTGGCATTCAGATTTTATACATATTCTATAAATGTTTGAAGTATTTCATGTTTTATTATTTCAGTTTAAATGTGATTTAAGTGTTCAATTACAAAGAGTTCATTGAAGCCATAACTATTTTACTCATTAGCACTTAATATCACAATCGTAGTAAACTCATTTCTAAACAAAACACAATTTTCAAAACTTGAGATTTTTCAAGGGAAACGTTATGAATTGGAGAGTTATATCAAGGGGGTTGTTCTTGTTGTTTTGTTCTCTAGGTTCCATGTTTTCTTTTCTCTAAGACCCCTTGGGCTGACCAGGTTATGAAGCAAGTTGAATAGGAATAGCACAATATCATTACCATGTTTCTGATATCCAGACAATTGTACTTCCCAGTACTAGAGAATTTGAAAAAGTGCTTTTACACTGCTGCATTTTCTTATTTATGTATTTTTAAAATGAGGTTCTTAGCATAAATATAGGCATAAATATACATGTGACCTATCAAGGAAATTCAGGAAGTGATTAGACCCAGCATTGATAACAGTTTGGAAAGGACCACGTCATAGATTTTCTATTGTAATTTAAAACATTGTGAAGAGTATCATCAGGAAAGAAGTGTCCTTGTCAAATCATTTGACACAAACTTAGACACTTTTTTTTAATCCTTATTCCTTTAGAGAAACTGTTGATTAAACGAAAAACTGGGATGAAAGTAGATGTCTTATTTGTACCCACACAAACATGGCCTCCCCCACTGTCAGTACTGCACAGCAGAACATTAGCTAAAGTGAGAGTCTGTGTTCACACATCATCACCACCCTGACTGCAGGCTTCACAGTTAGAGTTGCACTGAGTCTACTCACAGGTACAATATCATATCTCATCTTTATTCCCTCCCTAAATTTTTTATTGGAATAATTTTATACAAAGCAGATTAACTGCCCCAAGAGTCTTCTGTGCCTTGTGATTTTTTCTTGTCCCTTCTCCCAATGCTCCAACCAATGAACTTCTTATTTGTATAGATGCTTTTCCAGGATGACCTACTTAAAATCAGACAGGAGAAAGTTTCATGAAGTTCACTTAGCATCATACTTTTAAAGTTTCTCCATGTCTTGCCATGACATTCTTGTTGAATTGTTTCCAGTGTTTAAACATGTGAAAACATATCTGTCCATTCACTGCTTAGTTCCTTCAGCACTGAGAGCAGTCAGAGAGGCTGCTTAAAGTATCACTGATCAACAAGTAGGACCTCATAAAATTGCAGAGCTTCTATAATGCAAGATACTGTCAATTGGACAAAACAGCAACCAACACATTGGAAAAAAAATCTTTGAGATCCCTACATCCAATAGAGGTCTAGTATCCAATATATACAAAGATCTCAAGAAGTTCGACTCCAGAGAACCAAATAACTCTATTAAAATGCGGTATAGAGCTAAATAAAGAATTCTCAACTGAGGAATACTGAATGGCTAAGAAGCACGTAAAGAAATGCTCAATCCTTAGTCATCAGGGAAATGCAAATCAAAACAATCCTGAGATTCTATCTCATACTAGTCAGAATGGCCAAGATCAAAAATCAGGTGATAGACAATGCCAGCAAGGATGTGGAGACAGAATAATACTGCTCCATTGTTGGTGGAGTTGTAAGCTGGTACAACCACTGTGGAAATCAGTCTAGTGGTTCCTCAGATTGGACATAGTACTACCTGAGAACCCAGTTATACCACTCCTGGGCATATACCCAAAAGATGTTCCAATATATAACAAGAACACATGCTCCATTATGTTCACAACAGCCTTATTTATAATAGCCAGAAGCTGGGAAGAATCCAGATGTCCTTCAACAGAGAAATGGATACAGAAAATTTGGTACATTTACACAATGGAGTACTACTCAGCTATTATAAACAATGACTTAATGAAATTCTTAGGCAAATGGGTGGAACTAGAGAATATTATCCTGAATGAGGCAACCCAATCATAAAAGAACACACATAGTATGCACTAACTGATAAATGGATATTAGCCCAAAAGCTTGGAATACACAAGATACAACTCACAGACCATTGCTCAAGAAGAAGGAAGACCAAAATGTGGATGCTTCATTCCTTAGAAGGGGGAACAAAATACTCACGGAGGAAATCAAGAGACAAAGTGTGTGAAGAAAAGGCCATTCAGAAACTGCCCCACCTGGGGACCCATCCCATATAGAGACTCCAAACCTAGACAATATTATAGATGCCAGAAAGTACAAGTTGACAGGAGCTTGATATAGCTATCTCCTGAGAGGCTGACAAATATAGAGGCAGATGCTCACAGCCAACCAATGGACTGAGCACAGAGACCTTAAAGGAGAAGTTAGAGGAAGACCTGAAGGCGCTGAGGGGGTTTGCAACATGTAGGAGGAACAACAATATCAACCAACCAGACCTTCAGAGCTCCCAGGGATTCAACTACCAACCAAAGAGTACACATGGAGGGACCCATGGCTCCAGATGCATATGTAGCAGAGGATGGCATTGTATGGCATCAATAGGAGGAGAAGCCCTTGATCCTATAAAGGCTTCTTTACCAGTGTAGGGGAGGCCAGGTTGGTAAGGTGGGAGGAGAGGCATTCTCACAGAAGCAAGAGGAGGAGGGATGGGAGTGGGAGTGGTGGGAAGAGGAAAGGGGGATAATTTGAAATGTAAATACATAAAATATCCAATAAAAATGCAAAAAAATACATCATCTTATCTCAGAGCAATAATTGGTTTTACGGCAAGGCCACACAGTCACGTGCTTTGGGCATTAAGGCTTAATAAAATATATTCATTATTTACTTGTTTCAAGAGAATAATTCATAATCCTATCATGAATTTTTCATATTTTAGGTTTTCAATATTTATTTTCAGTCCTTTCTTTCTCCAGTCCAGTCATTCTTAGTTTTCTACATGAGACACCTGAAACTGCAAACTCTAGATAAAGCTTTTGCTGATCTCTGGATGCACTTAGTCTCAAGGATGCCATTTCTACCAGACATTTATGCCTGAGAAGAACATTCTAGGGACTCAAATAATTCAGTTACAGTTCTTATTGCTAGCCATTGACTTGCTATGAGCCTACACGGTATATCCCAGTTTGTTGGAGTAATTTTATTTGTATCTATTTGAGTGCCTGGCTGACATAGTCTGCACTCATGATGTTATATGGCATGTGCAGTTCCAAACTTAGTGAGTAAGTAAACCAGGAACAAATACAAAATCTGAGAGCTGAGGCCTTGATATGAGATTATGTGCTAAAACGATAATGTGATTGAAGAGCTGTATGTTCTTGTGTGTGTTCATATGTTTTGTAATAAGGTATAAAATTTTTAAATAAAGGACTGATGCTTTAAGTTTTTAAATAAAGAACCAATGCTTCAAGTTTAAAATAAATATGGTTTCTAATATAATTTTAATATTGTGCTTTTTCTCAAAGTTAATGAACTTCATAGAAAATAAGGGAAATCACAGAAGAATGCTTTGCTGTGCTACCAACAGCCATATGTAAATTAATAGAAACACTCGAGGTGACTTTTCCCAGTCTCTGAGAGTTCAGTGTAACCCCATTTATAAGACTTGAAGGAGTATATACTGTGTGTTTCATTTCAGTTGAGTGATGTTACTTTTATTTTCCAGTGCTCTCTACAGTTAGATTGCCCACCAGTCAGTACAATCTTGTAAATATACAGCCTACCTACCTGAACTTAAATCCCACCAGATGTAAAGAACTTACTGATAGGCATGTAGTTCATGTAAGTTTCAGAGTGTCCCCACTGGATGGGAAGACAAGTAAGGATCCCATGGTGGTGCTACCACACACAATCAGTGCCGAAACTGAGGAATCTGATTGGAGGCAGAGGGGGAGTCTTCACAGTCTTGCTGACAGAGGAAAATGGGATGCATGTTATATATTTTGCATAACTTACATCTAATGTAAAAGAGGACAAGCATTTCTGTGACTACGGAGAAGCAAATTTACTTTTATATATTTTATTATTGTAATTATATTAATAAACATATTCACTTTTATTGGACTTCTTTAAATTACACCTGAGAGGCTATGAAGTATTTATGCACTGGGTGTAAAATTAAATTTTGATCACTTTTCTATTTGAGAAGGATTTGGATATTAAAAAACTAATTTCCCCAGCACAGGGTTGGAATTTTATTCGAGGTTTAAAACTGTTTTCAATTGTTCCATGTCATCTTTTTTTTCCAAACTGGACATTTAATCCATCCTTTTGAGAAATTAATAAGTAGAAGGTAGTGCGGAAAACTCCTCTTTTTAATTAAGCTTCTAGTTAAGGACACAGGCAGATGGATAGATAATATCTCTCATGTTAGTCAGATTAACAGTGTGGGGAAACTATGTAAAAATACTATTACGCTATCAGGAGAAAAAGTCTATTTGGGCTCCTTATTGTAAAAGTTAGAATCCATGATCACTGGTTTTGTTGTCTTGGGTTGGTAGCAGCTCAACACATCATGACAGGAACACTTGGCAAAGCATACTTATTTACCTCCTGGTGACTACAACACAAAGAGAGATAACAGGATGTGTCTCTATTCCAATATTTCATTCAGTGGAATATCAATAAAGGGCTAAAGTCCTTCCAGTCATGGGCATAAGCCATTAGGAAACAGTCTAGATTCAAGGGAAGATCAGTCCTTGTAGGAGGTATTTTGTTGTTGTTGCTTTGTTGTTCTTCTATAAAATTACTAGGGAAATGGTAAGAAGAAGGATTAAGCATCACCTTGATGTTGCAATTCAAATTTAATTTGGCAATAAATGGATGATTACATAGAATTCCACATTTTCAGGACTGGTGAAATGGCTCAGATGGTATGAGTTTTGCCACTCAAGTTCGAGAAAATGACCTCAAAGGCAAAGAAAGACAGATCAAGAAAGGGTTGCTGGCCAGCGATCCCAGCTTAATCAGAAAGGTTATAAGCCCAGACCCCAGTAAACCTTGTCTCTCCCTCCTAAAATGCCATGAACAGTACCTAGGAAATGATGGACTAGATTAACCTGTATCTTCCTTGTGTGTTCGGACACACACACACACACACACACATACACACACACATACACACACACACACACACACACACACACACACATGAAATCTGGATGTCATCATTTTTAATGACACCTTTCAGTGTAGAAAGGTCATTCTCATAGTGAGTTACACAGTCTCCAGGGAGTCACTGAGATAGTTTCTAGGGGAATCTCTGCTGGACAAATTAAATTTCATAACCATTCAATGATACAATTTGCATGTTTTTCATTTTACATCTCTCATGGATGCATGCTGAAGTTTCCAGACTGTGGAAACTTCAAGATACACTGTGTGGTATCATGACAACATGAAGACTGAAGCAGACAGATACATATGAATGTTTACTAAGAAGCCAGAAACTAAAGAGATTTGCAATGGTAAATGAGGGTTTTTTTCAACAAATTTTTTGCAGTGAGAAATATACTTTAGAAGCATATGTTTTTGATATGAGCACTCATGGTATTTACTGTTATTAAAATTGCTAAGTGAATATTTTAATTTTTAGTTCATAAATAATGTATACCATATGCATAATCCATATATTGCTAGAGTCTAATGTGGTCTCTTTTTAGAAAACATAAGTCCCCCCCAAGAAACAAATAATTCTGTCTCTCCTTCCAATAAATAGTACACAATTGATAGATAAGCATTCCCTCATTGATCCACTTTAAATTAGCATGCAAAAGTGTAATCAGTGTAAAAAAGAAATAATTCAGTCAAATGTAAAGGTTTGGAAATCACACTAATTTTGAATGAAATATTACACACATCACACACACACCATTTGGCAATTAATATATCCATTGAACTGCTAATATTAATTAGTTTCTATGTTTAAAAGAACAAAAGCAAAGGAAACAACAAACAAAACAAAAATGTATCTCCCCAATTCACAAATTATAAGGTTAAAATCTCAAACCTAATAATAAGAAATTGAGGAGTCTATCAGCTTTCGACACAATAGCTTAATGACACCTGCTGTTCTTCTCTGTGGCATGAAAGTGTCTTCTGCAATGTTTTAGCAAAGCAAAGAGGCCTTCCAATAACTTCTTTAAAGTAGACATAAAACAGTGTTCAAACACCAAATGAGGCTGTGTGTCTTACTGAGGAAGGGGTAGAAAGCCAATAAATGATGAAGAGGCAAAGTTGAAGAGAGAACAAGAGAAACATGGGAGAAGGAGGAGAAAGTCAGAGAGAATCAAGAAAAGATGACAGGGAGAAGACTCAGTAGTTGAATCACTTGCCATACAAATATGGGGTATCACTCTGGTCCCAGACACCAGGGAAATGCCAAAGAGATCTGGTGGCTCTCTTGTATTTCCAGCTTCAGGAGGCAGAAATGAGGGATCCCAAAGAAAGGTGGATGGTGAGACTAGCTTCCTCACATCAAGGTGCAGATTCTGACTGAGAGATTTTTACCGCAATGAATATAGTGGGGGGGAAAAGTAACAAAAGGATTCCCAATATCAAACTAGCTTTGCTCACGCAGATAAACACAAGAATACATATATGCAAACCAAACACATGCATATGAACGTGTGCATACTATACACACAAAAGGAAACAGATAAAGAAAGGTGTAAGCTGTGGTCAGACAGAAACATAGCAATATAAATAGAATTCTAGATAACCAAGTGTCAGTTCATTGGGCAGGTGGCCAACAGGAAACAGTGACCAGCAACAAGCCATTTCAGTCTCCCAGAATGCAGAAATGAATATTTAGACACTATAGTTAGAATACATAGAGATGTAACATTGATAGCACATTCAACCATCCTTACATCATTAGGAAACCTTTGTCTTCATGAATAATCAGCAGAAAAGGAATGCCCTCTGAAAAAGAGCACGTCTCTTGAGTGCCTTGAGGACCCCTCTTCCTGGAAGAAGCTCAGGGTCCAGAAACACATGCAGCTGCCACCAAACACATGCCTTTATCCCTGACCTTCCATCTTTGGTTTCAGTTTCTTTGAACGGACAGCTATAATTAGTTATCTCTAACATTGGTTACAAATACATAACTATGATGTTTTCATGAAAAGGTACAAAAAGTTAACATTTATTTGTGAATTGAGAATTGACTTAGTATTTGCCAATGATAGCTATGACAAACATTTGCAAACAGACCATTTAACACATTCATACAACAGACAGACAGACAGAAAGACAGACTGGGATTCTTCGACTCAGTATCTCTCTTTCTTCCTTTGTAACTCTTCTAGATAAGTTACTTTGGGTATTACTGCTCTCCCCAATACAAGGACTTCTTTTTCTGTACAGAAAAATGTGTTGAATTGAGCCTCTGGACTGCCAAAATTTTTCACTTGTTTATGACCCTTATCCATGTACCTCAGAAAGTGTCCCTGCTTAAAAACATGACTTTTATAAAAATAAAGATTAGGATGAAGACAGGAGAGTGACCCTATTCTAGTACAAGTGCAGTCTTTATAAAGTGGAAATGTAAAGTGAAAGATACATGACTGAAAAAGGGCAGAGACCCACCTCTCCTTCACAGTCCTTAGAGACAATACCAAGAACTGAATCAAGACCTGTAGCAAACTGCCAACATCTGCTGTTAAACAGTTTGTGGGACTGTGGCAAAACAACCCTGACAGACAAATATAAGGCTTTTCGTTGTACAATTGTTTATCTTTTAGGAACAAAGCCCCCTCCTCCCCACACCACTCCCACCTCCCCATACATGTCAAGTGTACCTTCATAACACACATATTACTTCAGCGCATTCTTCTAAGGTGGGCCAAATAAGAAACAGTAAATGGGTGTACTCTACCTCCCTCAAATGAGAACTGTTCCTAGAAGACTATTTTTCATCAATTTGCTAAGGTCATCTTTTTTCTAGAATGTCTTCCCTGTTTCTTGCCCAGTCTACCATTTCTAATATGGCAGTATACTAACTCCCTTGTAGCCCTTCTCCTATGTGCTTTTCTGGAGAACTTCTTAAACACTATCATGATGGATATTGAATTGTTTCACTCTTCCAGAAGGTACCCAGTTTCTAGTGGAGGTTCATGTAGGTCCTAATTGGTCATCTTTGTGCCTATAATTCCGGGAAGGGAAACTAAAACATTCCAGAGACTTAATATACTCTGGCCAAGTGAGCGAAGGGGTGTTGTAGGACTCTTTATTGAGCACATGTACATATACATGCACAGATTAAATTACATAAATTATGACTTCTTTGTGTGAATGGTAGAAAACTAATAGATAAAATTAAGCAAGACTAACATGAGAACTTAAGTAGGGGGTACTATTAAGTTACATATAAATTAAGCATATTGAAACTAAAAATATGTTTGTTTTTAAATCTTTCCCTCAAAGAAGAGGGATTATAATACATTAACTTGCACATTATTGATTAGGCATCCGAAAACTAAGACTCATGTTATACACAACAGTAAGTTGAAGCGTGGTGAAACTGATTTACTAGAAGTCAAAAATGCATTTATAAACACAGTCAAGCAATACTGTCCTGAGTAAGGCACTAGGGCTGATGTTTTTCTTCCAATGAGGAACATTGGGTTCTATCATTCAGGAAGCTGCTGGTTCAATTTCAATAGTAAATTATCTAACAAGCCATAAAATGCCAACAGAGAAATGAGGACCAAAGACAGATGAGGAAGCAAAAGCAGTGATCTGAGATCAGAAATGTTAAGTCAGCAATACATGGAATGACATTTAGCATTCAGGAACTAAGCAGGCAATATGAAAGTCATGTTTATATATTTAAACACACTCTCAGAGCTGCCAATCCTTCCTAGCCAGCTTCTAATTTTATTATGCCTATGGCATATTATCTTTACCTATTTATAAATACATTTAAAACAAAATTACACTGAATAATTACCAGTCAATATAAATGTGCATGCCTTCAGTTTGGGTGTCATAATACTTAGGGTGCATGCAAGTTTAAACACTTATTTAATTTTGTTTGTAGCATTTATAGCAATGAGTCAAAAATAGACAATAATTGCCTTTCTTACTATGAGCAACTGAATGTGTCAGGAGATAGGCAAAAATTGAAACTAGGACATAGCAATTCCATGCAGAAAAATATTAATACTGGAAGTTACAATGATTGTTAAAATACAACATTGATGTCAGGGCATCTTTGAAGCCCCAGTGGACTGTTTCATACAACAGTGCTTCATACTATTTTTAGATTATCTTTCCACATTACATTTTATAAAATATCATAAGACAGAATGAATATCTAATAATTGTGGCCCAAGGGATGTCAGTTCTGAAGGCAGACAAGTTGAGGTTCCAGCCATATCTACCTTTAGGTACCATTAGATGTCAGGCTGATGCTTTGGAAGTCATCTGTGGAGGGGCAGTGAAATACATCCCTGATTCTAGAACCAGTTTGTAACTAAATGCAGTCTGGCTGTGACACACACAGAAAGCACCAGGTTAGCACCAGGTTAACTCTTTTTACTTTAAAAGTTGCCAAAGAAAGAGAGCCTCTGTTTCTCTTTACTCAGAGCGACTCACACAGTGACAGAACACAGAAACTCTCTGCGGAAAGTGGAGTCTGCAGAATAGTCTTTGATTAATTCCTAAAAATAATTAAGCATGCTTTATAAGGCTTCTTTAAAACATGGCCGACAAGTAATTCATCAGTAAAACTAAAAGTAAGTAAAGGTAGAATCACAAATTTAAAAGTTCCAGTAAGAAACAGTGCAAAGACACACACACACACACACACACACACACACACACACACAGACAGACAAAGGGAGACATGAAAAGCACATACAGTCCAATATTCCTGCACCCATTTACTAGATAAAACAATGTGTCACCCCTTTCTTTTATCCTATACAGCGATGTTTACCATGATAATTCTATGGTTTCAGACACAGGTGACCAGCATGATATTTAGCAATTAAACTTGTGTGGATGGTTTTGAACGCAGTGTGTAGAAGCTGCTGCAGAGATGTGGGCACAGAAGCAATGTGTCTGCTGGGTTCTCTAAAAATTTCTGAAAAAGACAAGGGGGGCAAGGTAGAACTGCTCCTGTGTCACCTCTGTGTGACTTCAATGTTCACAGGGAGGTAATATTCCTCCACATGATTACCTAATGTATTAGAGAAAAAAATAATTTGTGCTTTTGGCAAGATAGATAGATGATAGATAGATAGATAGATAGATAGATAGATAGATAGATAGATAGATAGATAGATAGATAGATAGACAGATAGACAGACAGACAGACAGACAGATAGACAGACAGACAGACAGACAGACAGGTAAGTAGGTAGGTAGGTAGATGAAAGGACATAAGCATTCAAATTTGACTATGAATGTGTTTGAACATGAAAGAAATAGAAATCTGTTCAAGGGAACACATAACCTATAAGAAAATGTGGGGGGGAAAGGAATATATTTTGAAAGTTCCTATCTATATACATCAAGAGAACTAGCTAGACCTGAGAATTCAGATATTAGGCTAGTGCATCTCCTTTTGGTGCTGGATAAGATTTAAAGCAGAGGTTCTTGACTTCTGGTAGTCATCCTCATAACCAGGAGTTTGATAATGCCTACCTGACCTTGGCCCCTTCCCTAGACATTCTTGTTTAGGATGACTCACATTTTCAATTTCTAAGTAAAATCTCATATAGGGTTTTAGCCTTAGAGAAAAAAAAACTCCAAGAAACATTTTTTTTGTTAGAAAATTTCTTTCTAAATAGGCAGAAAGCATTTCACAGAGGGAGTAAGGACAGTTTTAGCTAGGATGCCTGTCACACACCTGTTAAAAGGCATCATACTCCTTAGGTCAACAGCCAGATGACTTGAAAGCAGGGGTTTCAGAAATGCTAAGTGACCAAAGGGCACCAAAGTAGGGCTGTGTCCTTGTTTCCTTTTCACATCAACTGCGATGTTAAACAAAACAACAGAACAGTGAGATTAGAGCAGCACAGAACCCTACGGAGACCCCAACACACACTCCTGATCTCCTCTGTCTGATGTTCCACTGAGAAGACTCAACTGTCCCTGTGTGCTTGAAGCATGTCAGGAGGAAGGGCAGAGAACAACCCACACATTTTACATATCAAGGGTTTCAGGAAGATGACCTTAATTAGCTAAAGAATAAGTATTGTAAACTTCAAATACTATACTGTTTTCCCTGTAACCACAGTAGAAATTAAATAGCTTTGGAACATTCAATTGACTACTCACTTCACCTGTATTTGGAAGGCATGTCTTCCTTTGTTTGATAGTATATAAACCATGAGTACTCAAAAAGGACAGGTAAAGCTTCCTTACCTTTCAAAATGTGTATGAGCATACAATTAACAATGTGGAGACTTTGAGGAATAAGAACATTAGAAACCAAGAAATCCATAAAAATCTCGTAGAACCAAACCATTTTCTCTTCCACCATGAGAAAGTGGGAATGTTGTGCTGCTCCCAGAGCATCATGGGATGGAAATATAAAGAAAAGGATGCAGACTCTCCACTCAAAGAAGAAACATTCCTTTCATGAAATGGGAACTTGAAGGTGATGGAGGTGCTCATCAGCTGGGATTGGATAACCCCACAGGAGGCCAATCCAAACCAGAAGTTGAAATCCTTTACCTGGCAACATTCCTTTCCCTGTCTTCTTGAGGGATGTATGCTAGAGGATGGTTAACAAAACATAAGAGTGCTTCTGAGTCTCTGAGTGTGATGTAAGATAATCAGCCTCATTTCAGAAGAGAAACTGTATCATGGCTGTGATACTGTACTTCCAGAGGGCCCATCTATAACCTTATTTAAAAACCAAACCAAACCAAAAAAAAAAAAAAAAAAAAAAAAAAAACCAATTTAATCTATGGAATGAAAGTATAATGATGATTTAGTAGGAATAAAATAAAAATAAATTAGAAGCTTGTAAATATCTAGGGCATAGATAGGATAGGTGTTGAAATTTTAGGTTGGAGTTGAATTTTGTTTGACTAGAATACTTTTTTCCTGTAAAACCCCTTCACTAACTTGTCCTGGTGTCATCGGTTTAGGTACCACAGTGCAGAAGACCTGTTATGGTTCACTGCATGAACGAACACATAATTATTTTCAATTACTCTTTTTTAAGGCATCAAAGTAGTGCTCACTAATTTCTCCTTGCAGAGGCTCTTGAGAAGTTTCTTCTGAGTCAGCCTGTGGGATGAGGCCTCTTAGAAATTCTTTTGAGTCTCCCCATTCCATTGTTTCTGCCTTTTAATAATAATTATTTTTCTTCTTACTCCCTTACTTTCCTCATAATACTACCTCAAAAACTAGAAAAACCAACATTACATAAGCAATCTCACTGTAGCTAAGGGTTCCCATTAAAACTCCCTCAGCTTCAGGAACATTTTCAAAACAAACAAACTAACTAACCGAATCAGAATTTGTAGACACTAAATATGGCTGGTAAGAACTCTTAGCTATTAATTATTTTTAGATGGATAAAAAAGAAAAGGGGAGGAGGGAGCAGTTTCTGTTTTCCTTGCAAATTCCCCTTCAAGTGAGGGGGAAGGGGAGCTCTCATGGGGAAGGGACATTAAAATTAGGCAGGGGCCCTTTTATGTTTGTAAGAATGCATTCAAGCTGAGGAACTTCCCTCGGCCAGGGTATACTGGCTTTCTGAAGTGATAACAGCAGAACTGTAATATGATAAAGAGCCAAGCAAGTTCAGAATCCATACACACCTCAGCTCAAACCGCTGCTGGCTGGAATAGGGTAAGGACGGCGAAGCTCTCAGAACCCATTAACACAGGAAGTTATCTGAGACAAACGGAAGATGCCAAGAAGAAATAAAATGTTTTTGAATAAGTCCTCCGGATTGAAGGCAAATATAATGTACAAATCTTGATTGATTTCATTTTTGTATCGATACTTTCAGACTTAGAGTTTTTACCAGGGAACCAAAAGAAGAATCAAACATATCAATCTTTGGTTTAAACTGAGTGGAATTAAATATCCAAATTCATTTTTAAAAACTTCTGACTTCTATATGTTGAATACAGTCTGGTATCTTTTTACAAGAAACTTTAAATAAAGAAACGTTTCACTGAATATTCTTACTTGTAAGATCTGTATCATCTATTAAGTTTTCTAGTCTGTATTAAGTGCAGAAATATTTCAATTATCCAGACCATTTACAGCCACCAAACCCAGACAATATTGCTGATGTCAAGAAGTGCATTCAGACAGGAGCCTGATATAGCTGTCCCCTGAGAGGCTCTGCCAGAGCATGACAAAAACAGAGGCAGACACTCTCAGCCAACCATTTAACTGAGCATGAGTTCCCCTATGGAGGAGTTCGAGAAAGGATTGAAGGGACTGAAGGGGTTGCAACCTCATAAGAACAACAATACCAACCAAGCAGAGCTCTAAAGAACTAAACCACCATTCAAAGAGTACAGATGGACAGACCCATGACTCCAGCTGCATATGTAGCAGAGAGTGGCCTTGTTGGGCATCAATAGGAGGAGAAGCCCTTGGTCCTCCCCCAGTGTAAGGGAATGTCAGGGCAGGGAGGTGAGAATGGGTGGATGGATACCTAGGGAAACACCCTCATAGAAGAAGTAGGAGGAGGGATGTCATAGGGAGTTTATGGAGGAGAAACAGGGGAAGGGGATAACATTTAAAATGTAGATAAAAATATCGAATAAAGAATATTTCAATTACTGTCTGGGAGAAAAATGAAAAATATATTGCTTGTCCCAGGATATACCAGGCAAATAGTAGGGATTTTCTAAAGGAACAATAATTTATATTTTAAATGTTTTATACGCACACACACATGTATACACACTCACACAAACACACACACATACACACTCATGTGTGTTTGTGAGAGTGTCTGTTACATGATATAAATATCTCATGAAATATTAAAAATTATTACTCAGTTTCTGCTTTGTGACAGGTCAGCTCAGTTCCATAACCAGCTCTCCACTCACTCCTGCAGAGACCTGCTGACTGTTAGTTATGACGTCATGTAAAGCAGGGTGACAGGAAGCTCTTCTCTAAGCACCACTCTATCTCCTTCTTGAAGTGTTCACACCATCATATCTGGTTCCAGTGAATCTAGGCAACCATAATATTCCCATGATTGAGAAATGGGCAATCATATCCTCTGTCACCTATAGAGACTTCTTGAAACAACAAAAAGTGCCCAACAAAAGCTGGTCATATCCATAACAGAAACATTTGGTAGGTTCATTTGGAAGAAGTGGATGTAAATGTCTATCACATTATACAATGAGTTGAAATCTCTGTCAAAATAAGTCATAGCAGAAGAAAGGGTAGGACAGAGACAAACAGGATTCATGGCGAGGATGGGGAGAAATGGAGACAGTCAACAGAATGTGCTCAGTGGGAGAGTGACATAACACAAAGACTGTAACCGTAATGTTAGCATTTCGATCTCTGGTCCCAGGCAGACTTAAGTCAGCCAACTCCTTGATTTCCAACAAACAGATAAATAGACTTATAGAAACTTAGGGAGCATTACTTTTTACCCTAGTGAGTTGGAGAGTGTTGAATAATCTCTCTTACCTCAAGATTAAGACAGAACTGCTTGTAGCAAAATGCAGGTAATTCGCCCTTTACTGTGAAAGCTAAAATTACTGAAGAAAATACAATCCTTTATCAGAAGTTTGTTGAAAAGATAGAGATTTCCCCCACACAAGAAGTGGGCATAAGGGAAATGGAGGGAAAACATACACCACAGAGAGATGCATCGGAGTCAAAAACAGTGTGGCGGGTACTGTTCCGCCATTGCTTCCTGCCCACGGAGGCTCCTTCGACTCATCACCTTCTGTGAGGGCAGCCATGACAGTGCTCATCAGTGAAGTATGAGCCAAGAGTGCCAGGAGGGAGCTTCAAGAAGGCTCTCTTTTCAGCACTGGGGAACTGAGGTATAAAGAGGCAGCATTAGCTGGCAGATCTTGCTCAGGTCCACACACCTAATTTCCCTGCCTAGAACACGAATAGGTTCATCAAAGTATAACAGCCATATTGCTAGCCTGGGTAACCATCCTGAAAACAAAACTGAACACCGGAAGAATTATGTTCCAAAATGAGACATGAAGGAGCCTGTGTTCCTGTGCCTTCCTACAAAAGTTATAGCATCTCTGAACGGCCCAACTGCCTGTAGATTTCTCTCTTATACAAATACCAAGACTATTTACAAGGCAATAAATTGTAGGATCTGTTACGAGAATCACTCTAAAATCAAACAAGGATAATTGGAATTTCAGGACACTCATGAGGGAAACATTAGAACTTGTACACAGCAGTTGAGTGGTTGTAAATCTATAAATGTCCATCCTAAAGGGCTCCCTCCTGCAAAAGATCTTGTGCTTAAGAATGAAGATACAAACAGAAAATGGGCTAGCCAATGGGAGAGGAAGAAGTGGTTATGGCTAAAACTGAACGGTGATAGGACCACACTGGGAGGAATTTCAAACATCAGGAAATACAAGAATAAGGTATTATTCAGAAAATAATGGAGAAAAGGTGTATACATTCAAAAATGAAATATACCATATTCATCAGACTATTATTAGCAGTTATAATGTGTGCCTCCAATTTACTCTGAAAAGTACATTTCAAAAATTACGGGCATCTGGCTTTATCAAATGTGATGAGTTATTGTATCTCCAATGCTGCCTGACTTGTTACAGAAAGCAGGTGCACGCAGTAGATCATATACACACTCTAATAAGAGAAAATCAAATTTTCCCTTGGAGCATCTCCAGAGCAGAAGAGCGTTCTGCACCAAAGTATTTACATATTATTATACAAGAATGGCAGTTAAGATATTAAGCAGAAACATGTGTATTAAACGTGAGAACTAGAAAACAAAGTTGCAAGATGAACACCTACTGTGTTTTAGGTTGTACAACTCACTCAGAGTTCAGTTGTTTTAGTTCATTTTTTACAATGGGCAAATTGGCTTCCTTTTCTCAATACAGTGCATCCAGTAACTTCTGTTTATATTTCAATTATTCGAACTGGCATTGAATATGAGGAACTTTGCTTGAGTGTTCACAGTCCGAATGGAGGCAAGATGCTGGTTTCCAGACAGAAGATTCTCCGTTCAGACACTCCAAGGGGCACTGGTGCTCCATCCCCAGATTTCTCCAAGTGTAAGGTCGGCTTTTCAAAATAAATCATTTGCACACAAGCTGACAGGCATAGTACCCTGATGGAGGAGAGCAAAGACCAACTCTCCTCCGCTCGTTCTTTTCAAGTAGAAAAATCAATTGTAGATGGCCTTTCTGATCTGATTTTCTTTGACATGTACACAAGAAAATAAGTTTCCCCTTTGCTAACTTAAAATAGAAATTGGAAAACACGACTGGAAAAAAATACGTTTGTAATTTCCTGAGCACAGGCAGACTTTCTTCTGTTTCCCATGAATCTCGGTCATCTTTCATGAATAGCGAGGCGCTTCTCCGTCACTAGACACTCTGCAGTGGGAATTGTTGTTTTACGATTTGTCGTTTGAAAATATATGCTACTTAGACTTGATATTTCGAGTTTTACATGTAAATGCTCTCCTTTAGATTCTCACAGAATAGAGTGATTTCCTTCTTCATGAACAAAGTTCCCGAGCTGTAAGTTATACACAGGGGGGCTGAGCCCTTTACTAGATTGCTTCCTTTAGGAACACTGTGGGGGAATTCTTTCTGGGATTAGTTCCATTGACTATGAGATTTTTTTATTCTTCTTTTTTTCTTGTTTTTGGGGGCAGAGGTAGTTGGTTGGGTTTGTTATTGTTTGGTTTGGCTTGGATTTTTAATATTATTGTTATCATCAACTTACTTCAGAGTGGCAGAAAATTCTGATTAGGGGGCACATTGCTATGTCATAAAAATTAACCCAAACCAATATTACAATGAAAAACAGGTGGCCCGACTTTCACATATTACCGTGGGAGAGAAGCAAAGCCTAAGTTCAGAAAGAAAATGTAGATGAAAATTCTCTGAAACATATTCTTTGGGTCTGCAGAAACAATCACAGGGAGGCAGACTTCCTACCCCAATCTAAATTATCTCTGCAGACTAATGGAATACGTTTCTTATTCTATTTAACTGGCAAAGTGATACTCTGTCAGAAACAGGTTTTTAAAGGAATGTTTCTGTTATGTATGATAAAGATTAAACACATTTCAAATTTTAAAAATGACGACATTTACAAATGTCTTCCTTACATGTGTGATGGCATTCCTGCCATTCATAAATTATATGGCTCACTCTTCATTAGAGGCATTTTTAATGCATATTTTAAACTAAACTAAACTGAGTACAATGTGGTCTTAGAGAGAGAGAGAGAGAGAGAGAGAGAGAGAGAGAAAGAGAGAGAGAGTGTGTGTATATGTGTGTGTGTATGTATGTGTATGCATGTGTGTGTATGTGTGTGTATGTGTGTGTGTGTGTGTGTGTGTGTGGTGTGTGTGTGTGTGTGTGTGTTTGCATGCATCATCAAGCTTAACTGGGTAGCAAGTGATGCTTCCAGATTTCAGGGCTGAAAGAGATGCTTAACCAACAGACAGGTCCCCAAAGTAATTTATAAATTAAAAAAAAAAAAAATCACTCAAAGTATAAACCTTAGTGGAAAACTTCCATGGTAAGTCTAACAGCACAGAGGCTGACAGAGTCATATAAACCTTAGGTATGCTTAAGGTTGGCAAATGATATTTTTATTTATTTGAAAGTAGTTTGGTAATAAATTTTATACATTTTTAGTCACTCTTTAAGATATCTTATTTTCCTTAGAAAACAAGCTACAGAAAGAGAAATAACTTAGTATTCTGAGGAACAACAGTAAGGTCTCAAGCTGTGTAAAAAGGTTTGGTTAAACTATATTAAGTCATAAAAATAATTCATAATTCCTAAAATAATAAAACATGATTCACAAATAAAAGCAAGTAATGAAATATCAGGAGAAAATTTATTTCTGAATTTATTTTACATATTCTTGACTACACAATCTATATTTAGAGAGAACAGCTATGTACTTTTTAAGTATAAACTTACAAAGTCAAAATTTTAAAACTTAAAAAAATGCATGAAAACACCTTATCTTAATTCTGGGAACCCTCACCTTTATTGAGGGAAAGTCACCCAGTGTAAGAGAGGAAAGTCAGAGTGGCAGACAGGGGACATGCACAGGGATCCACCTCGCAGTAGAAGCAATTGTATCAAAAGAATCCAGTCATTTTTGTCCACCATTTTCTCATAAATATAGTGTAACAGGACTAAAGGGGAAAATACATGTGGGAAACACAAGGAAGATGACACAGATGTAATTTTTTTAAAGTTGAAAGCCACTTCAATCATTTTTTTTAACTTTCTGTATGAGCTTATTAAGAATACTGTGATGAGAAGTAACAGTTCTTGCTAAAACTTGTTTCTGATGTAGTGTGTTTAAGATTATTAATTATTCTACACATTGAGACTGCATTTATTCCCATGTACATTGTCATGAGAGGCCAGCACACAAGCACATTGATACATCACTAGCTTTTTTTCCTGAGTGTGTATGTTGCCGTTGTTATTTATGTGTGTGTACAATTACAATGGAGGTACAGAGACATTAGTTTAAATGTTATTCTCCAGTTTGAGCTTTAATTTACTCATCTATTTTTTTTAATACTAAACGCTGACATATAGGCACGTAAGCCTGGATACTTGACAGCACGCATAAAGCTCTGGGTTTGATTAACAGCACTTCATAAACCCCAATATGGAGACACATGGGAGATCCAAATTTGAGGATCAGAAGCTCAAGATCCTCGGCTCCTTAGCATCTTTGGGGGGGAAAAGATAGTGATGGTGTCTCAAAAAAGGGGTGGTCTTCAGATATATGTTAAACTCATTGAATTAGCTTGGTTGTTTGTCTTTCTTCAAGAAACACTTTATCAGTTCATTAGTCGTGGACACTGGTCATGCTAATCAACCAAAGCATCAATTATTATGTTGGATGTTTTGAAACATCTCGTATAACCACTTACATATTTTTAAAATGTAACATTTCTTCAGGAGTTCTCACATATGAGAACCACCGCCACACTGTGGTTTTCATTTCCGGAGCCGAAGAAAAAGCAGTTAACAGTGTTGTAAAGAAAGCTCTGACTCTGTACAAGTATAGATTATAATTAACATCAGTTCAAGGCAATAAAGCAAAAATTAACAGGTTGGAATTGGACAAAGTAAACAAACCTAATGAAAAGATGCCAAGAGAAAGTACAAGAGTCAAAGAGCCACTTATTCACACACTCAGGAAGTCATGACATATATGCAGAACACACTCTCCTTCCCAAAGGCTAGGATTAAAAGCTTGTACCACCACTCCTAGCCTTCCCCACAGATTATGTATTCAGAGGTTCTTGGTTACCTAAGCAGTGTCAGGGCTAGGTTCCAACTAGTGGAATAAGCATTAAGTAAAATCAGATATTGGTTGGTAGCACCTACAACCTTTGTGCCACTGTGGACCTAACATATCTGAAGGCAGGACTCCACTGTAGATCAAGGTGTTTGTGGCTGACTTGGTGTTTATGTCTCTCCTTAGGTATTCTGCAAAGCACATTCCTGTACCAAGAATGCTAGAGCAAAGGAGCAACGGCTCTGTAGCCACCAGCTTGACTTTTTTCAGTGAGGTATATAGGTGTTGGTGGGCCTTGCCATCAGTTTATGGAAAGCAACTTAGATTCTTTGAAACACCATGAGTTCTTTTATGGTTCCCATGACCAAGAACTTTTGACCAACAATTCAATTCCATGTTACCCATTTCTGGTACTAAACACTTCATTTGGTGACAAGAGATCATCTTTGAAGCTCCATGTAAGTGGTATAATAAAAAGCAAGCCATGGTCATTTGTCCTTACAGATTTACAAAACGAAGAGAGAGCATCTGCTAAGGTCAGTACAACTTGCAATAAACCTCCACAGTGGGGCGTTGGCCCTGAGAAGAAAGGCCTATTTTACAAAATATAGATGAAATAATTAGTTCCTGAAAGATCACCACAAATAATAAGAGTTAGCAAATCTGCACCTTGGTCCTATGAAGGTTTGATGCCCCAGTGTAGAGGAATGCTAGGGCCATGAGGCAGGAGTTGGCAGGTGAGCACTCTCACAGAGGCAGAGTAAGGGGCTATGAGATGAGATGGGGGGTTTGCAGAGAGGAAGCCAGGAAAGGGCATAACGTTTGAAATGTAAATAAATAAAATATCCAATTTAAAAAAAATACAAATTAATCTTATCAACTCAAGAGGACTCAGAGTTTTTAAAAATCTATTTTGTGTACCTCATGTTAGCAGTACCATGATCACAGTACACCCCATTAAATAAACGAATTAACAACAACCATAATAACCCTCAAAAGCAAAAAGAGTATATACAAATATAATTTAAACAATCAATCAAACAAGAAAGAGAGAGGGAGAGAGACAGAAATAAAGAAAGTAAGTAAGAAAGAAAGGAAGGAAGGAAGGAAGGAAGGAAAGAAGGAAGGAAGGAAGGAAGGAAGAAAAAAAGAAAGAAATGTTCTGTACATTACACTGAATACACTGTGTGCTGTTTCCTATAGGTCCACTCAACAACCCCCAGTGCCTTTACTTAAACCTTCATGCCACCCTCTGATAGAAACCTCCTTGGCATCCCAGTAATAGTTGAACTCTTTAATGGCTATCTGGGCTCCCATGTGTATGAGCCTCAGCTTTCACAGTCAGCAGAGAGGGTTGTGATATCTATGTTGTCTTGATTTTGACGGGAACCAGCTCTGAGGAGGTAGAGGGGGTGCCCTAACTTAATGAGAAGCCACTTTCATTCCTGCAGAGGGTAAGATAATCCCCAAAGATCTGGTGCTTCCTGGTTGCCAGTGTCATGGTATCTACCAAAAGCTGTCAGCCTCAGTTAAGAACTCAACATATTTTGCCAAAGTTCTCAAAATTTTTAGAGGAACTTAGCTCCTGTCACATAGCTTACAGAGACACCATGGTGTGTCCCCACGCAGCGTGGATATGATTGGCTGCAAGTCCTGAAATTGTGGGAATACCCATCATTAAGGTGATTACTTTAGGACACAGAAGCAATATGGTCTTCTTTAGAAGTTAGAAAGTTGGAAGTCCTGGGGGAAAAACGTATCTCCAGGAATTAAGAAATTAGGTGAGGTGCAATCTAAAATTAACTTATCTTTATAACCAGGAGTTCCTGGCTTTGCATGAGAAGTTCAGGAACTCACAAGTATGTTGTTCCTGGACCTAAGCAAAGTGAAACATGTAAGCACTCAGGAGAGACTGCCTCAGCAACATGCTCATGGGGGCCTTTCTTTCCATATTCCCTTTGTAATTCTATCAAAACCACCAAAACAAACTATCTGAACATTCCATTTGCCCTACCAATTTAATTTCAGGCAAATTCTGAATGAATCTGATCTCATGAAGAACACCAGATTTCTTCTTAATACAGAATTTATCGTCAACATCTAATTTGTTCATGCCAAAAATAAAATAGATACACACTTAAGTGTACAACATTAGCTTCAGGTCTGATATAAAACTATCTCCACATTTTTCTATCAGAAATGGAAAGCTAAAAATTTTAGCAGCAATTAATGTAGCTATCCTATGACATATGAGATACACAGGTATAAGAGAAAGGAGATTCTAAAGGGATAGTCCTCACTGTCTTCAACACTTCTATTTCTACCACAGACCCAATATAATTAATACAAGTCAATAAGTTAACCATAGGTTTCACAGCAAAACTAGTCTTATAGAAAATTTTAAAGTGAATCTCTACAGCAATCAGACCCCAGACATGAGAGGGATTATCCTGTTACATACGAAGTTAGGGGATTATGAAATCAAATTTGAATTTCACCAATTTATAAATAATTTCTAGGATGTAATGAATAACTTAGCCTACAAAATCTTCCACCAAAGACCTGGGGGGAAATGTGTCCTTAGCAATGTTAGTGGTTCACGCTTACATTTCTGACAGAATTTAAAGCAACAATGAATGGAATTAAACTGCAGTGCTTGAAGTCTAAGTTCTTTAAAGTTTAAGACAGCCACCTTTGGTGACAGCGGGACTTCTGAACACCAGAGAACACACTCATTGTTTTTACAATTGATATCACCAGTCAATCATCTTTAAGTGCTTAAAGTCGAAGAGAAAATTAAGTTGCTTTCTAATAGTATTATTTTAAAAAATCCTTTTAGTACTAGCTAGTAATCACAATTAAGTATCAGGTAGTAGTATATAATTAACTTGCACACAGTGATGTAACATTCCAATCTTATATTTCAGCATTAAAATAGTCGTCTAATAGAAGAAAACATATCTCAAATATTGTTCAGTCATACTTGATCCTTAAGTGAGTTATAGTTTGACACAGAAGAATAGTTATAGTTTGAAAGAGAAGAATATCGGCATAGCAAAATCAAGTACAACATGTCAGTCAGTATCAGAAAACACAGCCCCCACATTTACCCAGGAAAGAAGTAATGGACTATTCTCTCACGTAATGATAGTGCTTAGTTCAAAGGTTAGAAGGAGCATGAAACTTCTAGGTCAAAGTTACTTCCCAATAATGCAGCAGTGGGGATATGAGACCAACTCATCAGTAGTACCTGACCTTCAGGATCTACGAGAAGTTGTTAGATTCTAACTTAAGATAGCTCCAAGTACTAGCACCTATTACAGTTTAACAAGATTACCTACCAGGCTCATTTAGAAAGAAAGCGTTGTTCTGTCTTATTTTGTTTTGTTTTTCAATTCTGTTTTTATTTTGAAAACGATCATTATCTTGAAAAGTTTCTTTTTAAGGTGTTTTCTCATTTTCAAAAGCCGTCCCACCACAAAATGGGGAGACTTTTTATTTTCTGCATTCACTTCATCGGGGGAAATTTCAAAAGGAAGGACCAGTGGTGGGCTTCACTGAGTGTTTAAGTGCTGGCCCTGGATGGATGGAGAAGTGGCTGGGGGCTGTGCACTGAAGAGGCGTTTCCAGGCAACCTAACGCGTTGAGCAGCCACCTGCCACCACAACAATGGTTGACTCTGGCACGGATCTATTAGTGGAGAGACTGCAGAAGTGCTGGCAGAGTGTGCCTCCATTTCTGAAAGCAATAAGAGATAGCTTAAGACTGAGCCAGGGTAGATAGAAACAGTTAGGGAACAGGTGCATAGCAACCTTCGTCCTTGCACCAACGCTCTTTCAACGGGGTCAGCGCAGCAGATGCAATTTTAAAACTGAATTCGCCATCACCCTTGAGGCCGTCCCACAGCACACACAGAGCACACTAGGCCACGTCTTATTGTGCCTTGATTTTATAACGAAGCACTCTTGGTCGGCCGCTGGTAACCTCAACTTCTGCTCCTGTTTCGGTTTGAAAATGGAAATGCACCAAATTAATATTGATTAGGCTGAATACCGCATACGCTGATTTTCAGCATGGGTGAAAAGGCAGCAGTCAAAGCCGATCCCATGGAGCTTTTAGGGGAATTATCTGTCCAGCACACAAGTGACTAGATTTTGACTTTGAGTGTGTCCGCCCACACTGGTCTTCATTCTAATTCTAGGTATGCTTCATTTAATGACTTCAACTTGGGATGGCATTTCTAAGCTTATTCCACAATAGAGAATTAAAACCAAACCTGTACAATTTTAAAATCGTCTACTTGTATTCTAGTTGATAGTTTTACAAACATCTCTTCTTCATCTATAAATTTCAATGATACTTCTTAAAGTACTTGTTCAATTTTGTCAGTCCATAAAATACAGAAGATGTATAAATTAGATGATATTTCATCACCTAGTGGCAACAGTGGTAGTGGCAAACTGGGCTAGTGAGGTGGTGAATTAGGTATTTAGGTTTGTGCCCGGAAAGCACGGGGACGTGACTTCAATTACTCAGAAGGGACTCAAAGGTCACAGAAAAAAACAACTCCAACTTTATAAAGTTGTCCTATGACCTATGACCTACATCTGCATACCAACCTCACAACCCCCTGCCATGCACAACATTATCTTTTGGAGTAGCAACAAACTGTTATCTCTGATGGTTTATATTTCTTGTATCATTGATATATATATATATATATATATATATATATATATATATATATATATATATATCAGATATATATATATTTATCAATAATGGAAAGAATATAAAGTATTGCATTTAGTTTACAAACATAGTCCATTCTCTTTGACGTTGAAATTTGATTACAAATATGATTTTCATTCAAATCTTCCATTTCAAAGCTGTTCCATGAAAGATGACCCTCAATGCTTAGGAACAGATATTTCTTCTTCTTTACTTTAGACATTTTAAAAGTTTTTCACACATTAGTTTTCATCATATCCTCCCCTTCCTCAATCCCTCCCACATCTCCCAACCTATGCAACTGTATGTTCTTTCTCAAAAGGTAAAGACCAAACAAAAACGAAATCAAAACAAACAAAGCCAGCAAGACAAAAAAATAATTAATTAGTTAATTAATTAAAGCACACAAATTGACTTGAAATGTCTGGTGTCACTTCAGAATACAAAGCTAGCATCTCTGACATCTTAGACTCCTTGGTTACAGATGTGAGTGAAGATACTCTGGGAGGTGATCCTCCCAGAGGATTACCTTATTTTTTTCTTTCAGTTTTGTTTTAAAAAAATCTAGTCCTTGCTTGTGGACAACAAAAGATGACTTTAAGAACTGTTTGTGGAGTGTGTTTGGAAGATTAATTCTAGAACCTTTGTATATTTAATAGTATTTCTAACTTTTGTTTCTCTACTGTTTGCAGTTAATGTCCTTGTTCTGCTATGCAATCACTTATATGCACGTTTCTTTAATTTCTTTAGATTTCCCTGGATGTATAGTTTAAACAACAAAGTCTATTTAAAACTGTAGCGGTAGTTTGCAGTTCTAGCAAAGAGGAAAGTTGTGGGGTTAAACTTTGTATTTTCTTTTTTATAGAAGCTTCTAAAAAGGTATTTTTATATGTTCTTTTTAACAAATATTGTGTACAACCTTTAAAACATCAATGTTTGGATCAAAACAAGACCCAGCTTATTTTCTGCTTGCTGTAAATTAAGCAAAGATGCTATAATAAAAACAAAATGAAGGGGAAAAAAAGCACACAAATTCCATGTAGATTAATTTGTGTTGGCTCACTACCCCTAGGCAAGGGGATTATGGTCCAGTGTAGTTGGTCTATCTAGAGACACTTTATTAAAGAAAATTGAATTTCTTTTCTCTTCAGCTATCAGTGGTAAATAGCTTCTTGGTAAGAGTTGGAATTTTGTGACTACCTTTTCCCCTTCTTCACGATGGAATTTGTTTCTGGCTTGAAACTGGGCAGGTCTAGTGTATGTTGCACCAACCTTACATACTATGGCCGCATACACAAAGGGTGTAAGTTTCCAATGCACACATAATAAGAAATAATGTCCAAACCATAGCAGAAACTAAGTCATAAGTAAGTCTGAAACAGGAGAAGAGTGAGTCAGGGGCACAGTAATTGTTCCTGCTGACCACACTTTCTGCTATACTTATTATTATTATTAATTATTATTATTAGCCTGTGACCAGTAATATGGAAACAAACTTTCCATGAACAATAAGTATGTGGATAATAATTAATCACATTTTTCTTTAATGACATAAAACTAGACTTTTAGTTGTACACTAAAAAAAAAAAAAAAAATCACCAAAATACTCAAAGACACCAACTGTCCCATTTAATGGTGTGCATTGAAAGGAATCTCTGGAATTCAGATCAATTTACAGGCCAAGGGCAAAATGACATCTGTCTTTTAGGACAGGAGGTGTGAAGTTGTAAAATTTACAACTCAGTCCCCCATAAGTACTTCAGTTAACAATAAAACTATGTATAATGTGGATGAGGACACATCTGCTTCTATAGAAAATTTAGAATTTTAGAAGCGTCAATATTTATATAAAAATTCGGGTCATTAAAATTCCTTTCTACAAACGTGATAAATTTAATAAAATAAAAATTTAGGCTAAAAGTTTTACATTTATATGTAATTACAATAAACAAAACAAAGGAAGGACACTTATATGATATTCTTTATCCCAATTTCTCTCTCAACTCTGTCTTTCTTCCTCAAATTCCTTTTATTCCCCCCCACACACACCCCCCCCCACACACACACATGCACAAGCACACACATGTGCTTATGCCCACACACCATATAGGTCCAGTTTACTTCAAAACATTGCTTACAAATCCTGAAGGTAATAGTTTGAATTCTGCCACCAGGTTTCAGCAGATGGTGCCGCTTTATAATTAGATTTGGTAGGCTTTATGCACGGAGATCAGTTTCTATAGCATCTTCCATTATTTAAGCATCTAGATTGTTTGCAAACCCAACTTAATAAAGAGTAAAGACATTTATAGCATGCTGTGCTCATTCGTGCAAAACTGTTACCAGCTTTTTCAAAAGCCATAGATGTTTCCACACATCTTTCCAAGCACACTCCATGGGAAACGGTTCCTACATTTTCTTTGAAAACAGTCACCAAACTTTGGAATATTTTTAGTGGCCTTCAGAATGTACACAGTGATTGCGCAGTTGGATGAGAATGTTGTGCCTTTGGTCATCCAATCAGTTGAGGGCCCAGAATAGGACTGTCAAATTGTGTCAGGACTTTGCCTTGAGTGCTCACTGAAGTGCCTTTAATCCTCCAAGGTTTTCTCAAATGTCACAACCATCTGGAGGGGAGGGGTTTTCCTGCTGGGCTCTACGGACTCTAAAGGAGCAGACAACAAGACAAGGAACTTAATAAATATTTGATATTTTTCCAGAAAGAAAGAGTTTTAAAAGAAAACCCTATCATGATTTAGCATTAAATATTTTATGCAGCACACAAACATAATGGACTAATGTCTGTCTGGCATTTAATAGGAAAGCATCGGTAAAAGCTCATTATAACATTTCACCATGAGTGAGACAGTTCTTAAGCCGCTGTGACTACAGCGATCATTGCCTTTTGTAGTGGCTTTACTATGAAAATTCACATTATTCCGTTTTCCTTCTCTTTTCCTGGGTTGAATGTCCAGTGGGCTAAGAAAGTCTTGCTAGCTAGCTGAAGTTCATAATACACTAAAGCTGATGCCCATGGTTCTTGACAGTATCTACTTCAAATTCTGAACATAAATTATGCTGGTCTTATAGTTTCGGGTTATTACTATCATCCTTTATCTGACTATGAAAAATGTCTCTTCTCCATCTAGAAGAAGTCACATCTACAGGCCCACAGCCACCACACATCCTACCCCGACACCCACCTGGAAATCCAGATCCACTGCTTCTTAAAGAGGCACAAACTACAGCTAAATTCCAGAAGAAGGGATTTAAAGCCTTGTTTGCAGTGTTCAAATTCAAGAAGAAACCTTTTAAGCTTGGGAATGCTATGCAGTAAGTAACATTCTCTGGTTATAAAGTGCTCATTTTAAACTGGACACTTTGCATTGAATTTGCATTAGCTCCTGTGTTTGTGGTTAAGACATTCAGAAAGTTTCATTACAGACACAGTCAAAAGCAAAAAAAGCCATCTGCCAACTAAATCTCCTACTTCAGTTTTATTTGTTGTGTGAAGGCTGCCTTTTGGAAAGTCAGCTCTTCCTTTCCAAAAGACAAATAATCGAGTTAGATTTCAATTCTATAATTTTTATATACTGCCAAATAGGAGCAATTTTCCTACAAAGTTAAAAGTCTAACTTTCACATGGATTAAGCTTACCTGTAGTATCATGACTTAACCCCTTCCAGAAGAACTTAAGCCCACACCTGCTGCCCCTTACCCCAAATCTAAATCAGTAGACAGCTCTAACCTCTCTGTAGCTCTTCCAACTGGAAACCACACTCTAACCTTCAGCAAGGGCAAGGAGGGATCTATTCTGAGCATTCGTGTGACACCCTAACCCTACATCCAAAAAATATCCCCAGGTCATACAAGCCTTGTTTAATAAAGACACTGAAGGTAGATAATTTTTCCGTCATTAGAAATGTGTCTTTGAGTAAAGATTTTTCTAAAAGCATTCTAGGAAAAGGAAGACACTTCAACAACTAGTCAAACTTACAGGGCCAAGTTCTTTGTTTGCTTGTTTGGTTGTTTACAACAGCCAGAAGTTTCATGCAATCCTGGCCTAGTGTGACCTAATTGGTTTTTGAAAAGCTCTTGCTTCTAACATGAATTCTAACATAGCTGACTGCCCCACTTTTTAAGTTGTGTTGAAAGCATTTCAATACTTTAAAAACTCAATCAAAGCACCGCCCCCCCTCCCCATCTTTTTTCCAGTGGAGTGTAAGAAATGCAGGAACCGTACCTGTATACTAAGAAAAAAGTAACAAGTGAAAAGAGGCCTTTAGTCTGCTCAATCAGAAGGAGGAACGGCATCAACAGTAAGGTGATAAGAGGCACCGAGTTGGTGGCTTTATGTGCAGTAAGTGACACATTAAGTACCGCTGCAACAGAGGGATAAATCAATCATTGTAGTGCCAAGATAAAAATGACTGCACGGAAGACAGATCACATACATAGGAGTCGTAGACTCGACATTCTGCTAGTAACAGTTGATAGGCTGTTCAACACACAGCAGATGTGGTGTCATGTCAATCTCTTCCTGGGGGAAGGAATTCAAAACTCTGTATGATCAAAAGGAAAGAACTCAGACATGTGACTGGCATATACCAATCACGAACAAATGCTGACCAAAAAAAAAAAATCTCCATCGCCAGCCCCTTCCAGGACAACTGTTAACATAAAAACAATTGAATTTTATGGTTTATGGAACATCACTGGGGCTGGTGACATCTAAGTGAATTCTATTGCTCAACCAGGAGTGCTCCTCAGCACTACTGTTTATGGGACATGACTGGTACTCAGGCACACGTAGTATTAGCATTTCCTAAAATATTTTAATGGCAACACTGCATGTCGCAGACGAGCAATGTTGATCCCATTTCAGAAATGGACGGCATCAAACTCAAAGACAAAGTGAGCAGAATTAAGCTCTGTGTTCAAGATATTCTATAAAAAATTTGCTGGTATTCTGATGATGGCTCATGAATTTTTTTTTTGGCACTATAAAAAGGTGCTAGAAAAGGACTCTATCAGGAACAATATTTTCATTTTATATTAATTGTAGAAATAAAAATGAAAGCTATTTGGATATCAAAAGAGAATAACTTGCTCAGTAGTGCTGTGGTAACTGCTATATTTATCAACAGATGCTAGTTTTGGAATTAGAAACATAAGACATACCCATATAGCACTGCTGTTGTTAATGTTTTCACACCATTTTATTTCTGGACATTTAGGAAGCACTATAGCTGAGGCTACTGTGTACCATTTGTAGGAAGGATGCTCTATTGGACAACGCAGTTCTTAATGAGAGGACCACAGAGACTTGATGATGATCCAATGAGGACCCACCGCATCTCATCTCGGAACTAGAGACCGAAGCCTTCAATGAAAAGTCGTGGATCTTGATCCTTCTTCAGAGGAAATCTACTGGTTTCAAAATTTATTCAGGGTACGTTAGAAATTCAGTAGAAGTGTACTAGCACTTCATCATGGAAACATGTAATTGAGCCAGAAGGATGAGAAAATAATGTTATCACCTACTTAAAGACACAAAATTTTTAGGATCAAAAGTGTACTCTGCTTAGCTTTTGTGTTCTAAGGTACACCACACATGTTTGAGCTTCAAGGAGTAAAGTATTATACTCCAGAAGCCTCATAACCTGAATGAAAATACATGTCAGAAACTTGGACTTTTCCATTAAGAGCTGAAAAAACCTTAAGCTTGTAAAGGAAAGCAAAAAGGTGGACATGTCAATATGTTTACTATTTATTATAAATGCAAATGCACAAACAAAATGAAACCACTAAGGTACGTACAGTCTAGACAGCAAAAAAATGAGAAGATACAGATCACACAGACTCACAAAGCCGTAAGCCAGGAAAATAGACAGATTCGAGTACTGTCTAGAGGAGATGAGAAAGGTACAGGGTACCCACTGAGACAGGTCTGTGCAGGAAGCAGAGAAGCAGAAGCAGATATTTGTGCAGAGATGCTCCCTAGCCCAAACACCCTGACTGACCTGAGGCCATACAGACAATATTTCATTCTTCCTCTCAGTTAGAAATCTAATAAGAAATTCAAGTATGAAATTTCTAGGGCCACTGTTTCCTGATCTACGCACAAAAACAACTTGGGAATCTCTACAGGGAGCTCAGAATTCATGAAGATTTCTAGGAAACACGGTGACATTCAACAGCTGTTTAAGGAAACACTAACTTCCCAACAACGAGGCACTCACATTACATTCCTTTTGTCGGAATCATTAGATGGGCCTGCTATTAGGCAAAGGAGACTAGCTGTTCATAAATCAATGTAACAGGAAATCTCAGTGGCAGTCTTACTTCTTAACGGAAGGGCAAGAAGTGGCAGAGCCCCCAACAGGTGTACACATCCCTAAACACAAATACTTGGTGTCTAAAATGAAAGAAACCCATTCTTTTTCTTTTCTTTTCTTTCTTTTTCTTTTTCTTTTTTTTTTTTTTTTTTTTTTTTTTTTTTTGGATTTTCTTCTATTGATTATCTTATTTATTTACATTTCAAATGTTACCCTCTTTCCAGTTTCCCCTCCAAAAGCCCCTATCCTCTCCTCTACTCCCCTTGACTCTATAAGGGTGCTCCCCTACCTACCCACTCACCCACTCCAGCCTCAGTAGCCTGGCTTTCCCCTTACTTGGGTCATCAAACTGCCACAGAACCAAGGGGCTCCCCTTTCAGTGATGCCAGATAAGGCCATCCTCTACTACACATCCAGCTGTAGCCTTGGGTACCCCGTGTACTTTTTGGTTGGTGGTTTAGTCCCTGGCAGCTCTAGGGAATCTGGTTGATTGGCATTCTTGTTCTTCCTATGAGGTTGCAAACCGCCTTCAGCTCCTACAGTCCTTGTCCTAATATTCCCATTGGGGTCCCCATGCTCAGTCCAATGTTTGGATGTTGTATATCCGCATCTGTATTGGTCTGGCTCTGGCAGAGCCTCTCAGGGTTCAGCTATACTGGGTTCCTGTTAATAAGCACTTCTTGGCATCAGCTATACTGTCTGGGTTTATTGTCTAGGTTCAGTGTCAGAAGATAGAATGGATCCATAAGTGGGGCAGTCTGTGGGTGACCTTTTCTTCAGTTTCTGCCCCACTCTTTGTCCCTACATTTCTTTTGGACAGGAGAAATTCTGGATTAATATTTCTGAGGTGGGTGGGTGGCCTCGTGCCGATCCAGTAAATTAGTTTCTACAGGTTCTATCTCCCCTTATTGGTAAGCCTCCATATATCAAAGTTACTTGATTATGGTGATATGAATCTACCACTTCAGTATAACTAACAATAAGTTCATTGTCTCTCCTTCGGACAGTGGCATCACATAAACCTTTTAATGCAAGTTAGAATCCTTCACAATACCTGATCGACTTACAACTAATAATTACATCTGGAAGAAATCCAAGCACCTTCTCTTTCAACCTCCTACTGCGCCCTGCAAATCACATACTGTTTCCCTTTCTCAGTCTAAGCCGGGAAGGGACACTCACTCAACCAGTCACTGTCACTACAGGAAGACTGAAACAGGCTGGTTTGCCACTTGCTAGCAGTTCTGCTGTCCCTGTGACTTCTTTGGAAGCAGACCTGTGGCTCAGTTGAATTTAGAGGGATGCAGACAGTCATATCTGACTGTCAGAGAGAGGGTAATGAACTCAGTTCTGGGGAACTTGAAGGCAAAAAGTCAGCAGACAGAGGTGTAGAAACCTTCACAAAAAGGGACCTGTGATGGCTGCTCCCCAAAAGATCCAACAAGCAGCTGAAAGAGTCAGATGCAGATATTTATACCCAGGCAATGGACAGAAGCTGCTGACCCCTGTGGTTGAATTAGGAAAAAGCTGAAAGAAGCTGAGGAGTAGGGGACCCTGTAGGAGGACCAGCAGTTTCAGTTAACATGGACACCAACCAGGCAGCATATACAAGCTGATATGAGGCCACAACACATAGACAGCAGAGGACTGGGTGCAGTCAGAGATGTGTGGGTTAATGTCTATATTCAGGGGAGGGCAGCCACAGGTAAGGCCAAGCCTGTGATTGGGCAGGCTAGAAAAAGATTGAAAAAGAAAGACAGGCAGAGTTTTGCAAAGGTGAGAGAGATAGGGAGAGGATAAAAAGATAAAGGAGGAGAAGGACAACCCAGCCCCATGTGGCTTTAAATATCCACAGGTAGCTATGAATCTCTTATAAAGGATGGGTAATTACAGGACAATTTGTCTTCTCTGAGTGGGCAGTTTATATCAGTTCAACTGGCTAGAGTATATTGCGTGACCATTTTGTGGAGTGAGAATTTACTGATATAAGTCTGATTGATAAATTACAAGCCTCTAGAGTTTTGATTTTACTGGGTTATGGGGGTTTGTGAATCGCAAGATGCACAGTCATTACCTGGGGCTTGCGTGGCAGCAGACTACCATGGGCACTAAATGAATGTCTGCTGATGAGGCTAGCTGTGGAGGTGGAGAGATGGCTGGGGACAGAAAGCAGTGGGAGGTGGATGGCATGGTGCCTGGTACTTTCACCACTTTCATTAATATTTCCTACTACAAAGATGCACCTAAGCGCCAAGAGACTGAAATCCCCAGGGAATGTACAGGCCTGGGGTGGTATGTAGGGTGGGGACGGGGCATCTGTATGGAGACAGGGAGGATGAGGAGGAGATATGGGAGGTGGAACAGTCGGAGGATGGACTGGGGTGGAACACAGCTGCACAAAGCATATGCCATACTACAGCCATTAGTGCTACTGGACACTTGATAGCAAGCCAGACTCTTGGATCTCTTTGAAACAATTATATAAGAATCTTCACAGGCAATTTTAAGATACTTTGAAAAGTTGTGAATCAGATAAGTTCAAAAAGAATTCGAATAATAATAATAACAGCAGTGATAATAACAGATGCCTCTGTCAGAATTGATTCCACGCAGAACCAATATTCTTCCTTGAACTAGCTCAATAACAACCTCACAGGTTTTTTTTTTTTTTTTTTTTTTTTTTTTAGCAACTCACCCCAGCTCAAACCCTATTTTGAAATTAGGTAAGTTTTTAGTGTTTCCTTTCATTTTTTATCAAAAACAATGATGAGTACGTAAAGCAATGTGATTTCTTAAAAATATTTTGATGGCTCCCCAGTGAATTAGAGAATAACATCTAAGATTATTTATGTATATATAATATTAATTAATTATAATTAATCAAGGTCTCATTCTGCTTTGCCTGTATTTGGTATCCTTTTGGAGGGGGGTTGTAGCTACACTTTTCTCCACTCTGTTTACTTACACTCAACATCAGTTGTTGTCTATGACTTGAAAGGGTCCAAATCTAGAGACATAGCAAATAGCCCTCATGGGCTTAGAGCTAAGTCTACCATTTCTGCAAAGGTTGATTATAAAAGGCTTACCTATAAGATATTTTTGCATGTTTGCAATTTATAGATGAACGAGTTGATGGGTGTTTCATATTAAAAACAAAGAATATAGTCTCAATAGTTTAGTGTGTATGAGGACAGTGTTCATAACCATTTTGACACTCTGTCAGTACTTGGCAGTTCCTAGAGACCTCTGGGTTGTCATAATTCTCAAATGTTCCTGGTGTTGATATACTGTTAGTTAGGGTTATCTCTACATAATGTTTTATAGACAGACATACAGAAACAGAGACAGAGGTAACAAGAAAGTAATTATTGGTCGTTGAAAACATGGTCATGATCCCTGCTTCAATTAGCAGCAAGAGATAATGAATATTTTGATATGAACTCTTAAGTGTCAAATATTGTGCTACATGGTCTTTCAGTAGCATTCTGAACCATGTGAGATATAGAAGAAGTCTTGTGATAACATTGAGTAGATAATATCTAAGAAAATGAATATAAAAATCCTTCCCAGAAATTCTCCTAAGCAGAGTGAACTTTCTTTTCTAGAACAACTGCAAAATTTGTTATTTCTTGTAACCATGATTTTATCTCCATGTGTCTATCTTCACATATGTAAACTAAGTCATTAAAGAGATCCTATCCTTGCATATTCAAGTATACTAAAAGACACTGTGCTTGCATGAGATCCCAAGCAAACCAAACGATAGCATAAAAAATACAGTACAAACAGCTGAGAAAATTTTGTGGATTGAAGGCAAAACTCATGATCTCAAATGTGGTCTACTATGTGCTAATAACTGGGGGTAACCTGCAGCAATACTCCTGATATATCTGTATTCCTAGCAGCTAGAACGAGTCTAAAACATGGTACATAAAAAAAAATAATTCTGAATGATACAACAGGGCAACAGAAAAATAAACACATACCTCTGTTCAAAGTTTTAAGGGGGAAAATATACAAATAACATAAATCATTAAAAATTCACTAACTAAATCAATATGTTCATTTTAAAGAGAGATGCTCAGACATAGACTCTGGTCTAAGCTCTTGTAGCCTCAGTACAACTTTTAGAGGACATATGGATAAGCTGCAGATGTAACATGGGTCAAAGCCCATGTCTACTCCCTTTCACATCTACAGACATGTCAATAATCCCTGCAAGGACAATGACTGAGCAGGAACTCTGCTTGGCATATGTGCTGGGTTTTATTTACCACTGATATAAAGGATGAAATAAAACACTAGAATGTCACTTTGATTTATTATAGTAACAGGAAAAACTGGAAATTTACATTTATTCTGGTCCTATGTATTCACTAATCAGAAACGATGGAGTGTTCTGCACCAATCATAGATTTTGGCATACAGTACTAAGCAGATGTGTCTATAATTTAATGACCTAGTGGGGTGAAAACTTAGGGGACATTAACTTCCTAGAAACATGATTAATTATTAGTGATAATGAACTGTCCATATTTATAAAAATCATGCCCCAATCCATACACTTAAACTAAGAAATCTAACAAAAGAATTCAACCTTCTGAACTGAATGTGAATTGTGTGTCATAGTGCCTTTGTAACCCCATCCTCTAACTAATAAATCCATCTTAGATTTTTGACTCCTGGAAAGAAACAGAATCTAAGTTACCGCCCAAAGTGAAATATAATCTCACATCAAAATTATAATATTCCTACTTTATAAACATTAACTAAAACAGAATCTAACATCAATTCACTTATAAATGACATAGGACTGTCAATAGTAGATGATAAAATTCAGATTATCTATCTTATAACCAAAAAGGGGGGGGGAATTTCAAAACTTTGTATAGCAGAGTATCATAGGCAATTAGTAGCACCAATCATTAAAAACCACGTCTGTCAATAAACCTTAGTTGATCTTGTGGCAGGTGGTGATACTTCCCAACCTTGCAGAACTTTAGAGTGGCAGGGTGTTTACAAAAACGCTAAGCCCTAAAGACTTCCCCTTGATACAAGTATTCTCCCTCAAAAGCCTGCACTCTGGGGCAGTTCCGGTAGATTCACTTGCAGATGGAACTCTCCACTAAGTCCTCATTGCTCCAGATTCCTGTGGAAGTCAGGAAAGAATAAGTGGCTCAAAGGAATTTTTCCTTTAACCTTTTCAAAAGCAAGACTCCTAGTATGCATGTGAGGATCTACTGACAAGATTGCAAACGTTTTCAACGCACACAGCAACAGGTGAAGTTTTGTAAGTGGCTCCTTGACTGGATCAGGACAACCAGTGTGTCAACCACTGAGACAGTGGCCCGTCACATCCGGTTCTATCCTATGTAACAAAAGTCACATTCTCCATGGGGACTGACTGGAACAGTAAGTCTTTATCCTTAGCCCAGTTCCTGCTGGTTATTGCAATGCACTGGAACACAGGGCTACAAAGAACAAGGTCTTTACTAAGTGATGATCCAGTAGATGGTCTTTACCTAATTCTCTTGTGCTGGCTGCAGTTTTCATCCCTGGGTATTGGTGTTACTTACTGCCTTCAACAATGTACTCGTATGTCATACTCTAGTTATGTTTTTCACTCCACTGTGTTCAACGCTCACACCAACAAACCAATACCTACATATTCTTTACGTTTTCCTCCTAGAAAAAAATATCATGTGACTATCATACAAGAAATCAGTAAGAGTAAGCCTGCTTAATATCATTGCTCATTAATGTTTCCTAAGCACCCAAAAGTGAGTCAACATCCAAAGATATTTTTTTCAAAATAATGTTTTATGAATAAGCAATATAAAATGCATTTTTGGTTTAAAAGAGACTTTCACAGAAAGTGTGCACAGAAGTGAAACACACAACTGAATGCATCCATGGATGCTTTGTTCGTGTGCTTGTAATTTCTCTCATTCTACACTAGAAGCCTATAAAAGAGAGTGAGGAAAAGGACAAACTGTAATTAGTAGAAAAGAAAGGTAAGAGTTCCCAGATATCCTGAAAACAATCAATGCTACTGCCGTTAAGTTTGCTGTTCAGTAGAACTAGGTAACTCTCTATTTCTGAAGACATGGCACACGTTTAAGTATTGTCCATCCTTACCAAGCCATAGACACAACATGCTATAATACCAACCTGTCAGGCAAGGTGCCCTCAAGTGTGATGGTGATATCACTATTGCATGGTACAGAATACATGCTTGGTCATGTAGACCTGATGGGTTACTACGGAACTCAGACAGGAATTCCCTGTTGGATATTTGTGAAAGGATTATGTAATCAAACTTCCTTCTAGATGTGCGTGACTATATCCACAGACCTAGAATAGCATTCAAGTCTGGATCAGAAAAGCTGCCTTTGACAGTAGGCAATGGTTAGTATGGAGTTTCATAACTGACCAAAGTGATGAAAGCAAGAGACTGGTGAGTCTTCACCATATAGGGGGTCCTTCCTAACAGTCCCTTCAGAGTTTAGGGCACATCATAAAATAAGAACCTGGAGGATTACAAGAGTTGAGATTTGGAAGAGTGTTATGAAACACTGTCATGTGAATATGAGTTGGTGGCCATTTAAAACCAGGAACACACACAACAGGTGGGGGTCAGTTTGGAAAGAAAGGGTTCGATAGACATGGAGGGAGATGAAGATGATGTGGATGTATATGATGGCATGGCACTGCATTCTAAGGTTTTAATATTCTAATAAAAAGAGGACAATAGAGCGATTAAAGCTTTTGAGGCCATGTATTTATATAGGCTATGCATTTGGAATACAGAATCTTCAATAAACTACAATAATTTACTACTTCTAAAGACTAGAGTGACTCTAGACAAACTTGTAATGTGCTATGAACCGTATTAAGGACAGATCCTTAGCAAAGCAGTAAGAGTGTCTCCAAGCCTCAGTTAGATATAAATGTTCATTGGTTTCTAATTATTATAACTTAGGGGCACCTTGTGCTAGAAATTCAATTGGCACTAGGAGTGAATATGATCCATTTCAGAATCACAAGATCATCTATGTTTACATTAGAATCTCCATGCTGTTACTACCTTCAACCAATGTGTATTCCATCCACACAGAATCCTGCTGGCACCCATACAGGCCTTATCCTCTTATGAGCTTTAATTTATTCTTTCAGTTACTCTTTCCGTGTGTGTGCCTGTGTGTGTGTGTGTGTGTGTGTGTGTGTGTGTGTGTGTGGTCTTCTATGCAGCTATGAAGAACAGATAAATATAGTCTGCTTTTATGTCTCTCATGTAGTAAATTCCAGGCCTGTTGACATCACTGTTTTGTCCCATGCCACTGAAAATCTTTCTGCCATGCAATGGCTTTTAACAAATATTTGTTGAACACATGAGGAAGTAGACCCCCGAAAAACTATAATACCCTATTTGATTAAAAAATAGAATAAAATTTCTGCTGCATTGTCCTACTCAAAAGTTGGTCAGTGTTGGACTATTAGAAACATTTGCAATATATTAAAAATATACTGGATATATCATTTTGCCAAAGTACTCAATTAACCATAATGAATAGTCTATTTATTAGGCAAGAGAGAAATAAAGTATTGTTACTGGTTCTCATAAAAAAAAATCATTGTATAAATAATAGAAGGACCTCTCCATGATATCTTCAAACAATGCATTCATTTTTTTTTCTGGAAAATGTTCTGACAGTGGGCTCATGAGTCCAATTTTCCTGAACATATGTAGCCATTACCCCAAAATAAGCTTCACTATGTGTGTCAGGAAATAGAGTAAATTTGCCTTGATGTAGGGATTCTTGCCCATTTCTATTATTTACCATGAAACCCTACAGGAGTGTGATATGTAAATCATGTTAGCATAGACCTTTCATATTTCTGACTAAATGGGATGCTGGGAATATCCTGCCCCAAAGCTGACATCAAAGAATCATGTTCTGAATCTTTTAGGGGCAGGCTGAAGCTTAGCATGCTCTGATATTATCATGGAAATACTTTCTAGCATCAAAACCAGAGTCGCTGTGACCAGTCATACTCCCGAAGGAGGAAGACTGGACAGTGTGGGCTGAGTAGCAATAGATAGTTAAGGACAATTTCATCCTTTATAATCCTAAGGCAGCATTAGAAAGACCTTTATGACATCCACAACCCAGTCAGGATGTGACAATCTGCATGAGAGTGTATAAGGGGTCAATGGTGAATCACTAAAGTACAAAACAAACAACAACTTGATTTCTTATGAGTAATGTCCATGACAAATTACCCAGTAAATACCTTATCCAAAATAAGCAATCCTCTTCAAAAGAGTGACATGGAACAGGATCTCTTTCTTTTTCTTCAGGAATTTACAACTGAATTATTAAACAGAAAACAAATAGTACTTTCCAAACTCAAGGTATTGGTCTAATAAAATTTAACATAGTTAATCATTTTATTTTCTCTTATAAAGTGTGAATCATCTCTGTGCTTCAAATATTCTTGTTATTATTTTAAACAAACAAAAGAATCAAAAAGGAGAAACTAAAGATTTAGTAAGTAGAGAAAATAGTCTGAAAACCACTTGTCTGAGTGTATTCATCTCTTTCTATCTTGTTTTTTCATTTAATTGGAGGGAGAAAATACATAAATGTCCAAACTTGCTTTAGGTCCTGTAGAAGTGACAGTGTGTCCTTCAGCTCTAGAATGGAAACTGATTTAAATGTTGAGTGTCTAAGTTACTGCCTTAACTCTGCTAACACTCTATACAATTTAATGTCTCCTCAATGATCTGTCACTTAATTCACGCTACATTCAAAAGGCAACGCTAGTATCTACCACTGATTCTGAAAGAATTCCAGTAAAAGCTTTTGAAAAATCTGAGAGAAATAAGAAATCATTAGAAAACTTTGAAAACATCTGCAGTTTCTAACTGCTTTCCTAGGGGCCAATCTTAAACAAGGATTGTTCTCAAACACTACAATTAAAAATACATTTATATGTATATATGTGTGCATGAGAATGTCTAAGAGAAAGGAAGGAAGAAACCTGGAGAACGGAGACTACCACTTCAGTCCCATGGGGGATTAACTCCTTTTAATCACAGCTGCTGCAGATGTTGGTCAAGTGGACCCAGCAATAACAGGGGAAGGAACACAGTTGGAAGATTAATCGTCTGCAGGCAACCCTTTCAGGAGGGGGATTTATGAGAAGTATTCATGAGTTGTGCTCATGACTTATCTATAGAATTCACGTTCCTATCTTTAAGAGGAGAAACTACAGCTCACTGGAAGGAAAATTAGTGAGATTTATAGTGGGGGGAAAAACCCACGGGCTGAAGAAACAACTTAAAAACTGCATTAAGGGGCAGGAGATGGGGATCAGGCACAGAAGGTATTTGCTGCTCTATTTGCAATGAACCTGGGTTCTGGTCCAAGAATCCACATGGCTCAAGACCTCATAAGTGCAGTCCAGGGGATTTTATGCTGCCTCTGACCTCTGCAGTAACAGGTACTTATGTGGCACATATAAATATACAGAGGTAAAACATTTTTTTCCTTTTTTTTTCTCTTTAACAACTTTATTTTTAAAAAAGAGAAATACATATACAGATTTTTAAAGACATTTTGGCAGAGCACTATATGAATATTTTTTGTCAGTATTTAATCCTTTTAGAGGTTTGATAGCATGCATTGAAATCCCACTAGTTACCAAAATCATAAAGTACATGTAGGACAGAACGTAACATGGAAACCGTTTTCTTGGTGTGTATAGATTAAGCATAATGATCTTTGAATACCAAAAAAAATGCCACAAGGCTATGTTCTTAGCTCTTGGATTATTACTGATTTAAGGTCCAGGTGTACCACACTCTGAGAGGGTGCTACACATTTATATTTTTCCTAAGAGGGACTGAGGCTTTCATTTTTTGGCCTTCGTTCTTCTTAAGCTTCATATGGCCTGTGAGTTGCTTCTGGGGTGTTCATAAACATAAAATACAAGTAAATAAATTCTTAAAAGTAACTGTAAAATACTGTTAACCATATTCCAGCTCCATATAAACTTCATAGTGTCTACATGTTGCCATGGAATGAAAATTCATATATTATCAGTCATGTACCTATCATATAATTGCCATATTATAAATTCCATCGCTATACTTACATGTCTCTTTGTTGTCAGTGGAGATGTCATGTGGCAGAACAATATTGATCACTAAAGTCTTAAGCACAGAAACTAATCAAGAATCATGTCCTACACTGAAAGCCTTTGCCCTTTATCAAGACGTTTCATAGGACATTATTTTCCCATGCTCACTCTGTCTCCACAGATGTCACGTTTTTAAATTATCTCTGCCTAACTGTCTATGGAGATTATCATCTAATGACCTTTTCTCTACTCTTTTATTTTCCTCAGTGTCATTTCTATGCTGACATTGCAATATGTTTTGTTCATTTCACTCTGGCTCTTCTATGTGACGGCAGAAAGGTTGGTGTCTTGGTTATGTGTACTATTGCTAGGATAAAACACCACGACCAAAGCAACTTGGGAGAAAGGGTTTACTCAGTTTACACTTTCATATCACAGTAAGTCATGAAAGGAAGTCAGGAAAGCAACCCAAACAATGCAGGAACCTGGAGGCAGGAGCTGATGCAGAGGCCATAGAGGAGTGTTCCATAATGCCTTGCTCCTCGTGGCTTGCTTAGCCAGCTTTCTAATAAAACCCAGGACCACCAGCCCAGGGATGATACCATCCCCAGGGGGCTGGTCCCTCCTCAGTCAATCACTGAATAAGAAAATTCCCTACAGGGTTGCCTAAAACCCAATTTTATGGTGGCATTTCCTTAAGGTTCACTTCTCTCAGATGACTTTAGCTTGAGTCAAACTGACACAAAATTATCCAACACAGTAATCTATGCTTTAAATATAAAAAATGCCAACTACTGCTGATCTGGAACACATAACAGAATATTAGCCAATAATGATTAAAATGATGAAATTAAAATCACAAGCACCATTGAATCTCAAAGTTATTAGTGTATGCTAATACTCAAGTAATGGTGTGGCAAACCCCACAGTGGGTCAGCAACTGTAGAAATGTTACAATGAAAGGGAAGACCTGATATTGAAAGCAAGATGGATCAACAAAGGGATGAAAGAAGCTAAAATCTCACTATACTGCAGGAAGTAGAAAGGGATACAGACAATTAGAGAAACAGTAACCAAGAACTATGGAGTCCTGAATTATCCAGCTTCTTCGTCACTTAACAAGTCCAGGTGTCTGAGGGCAACACCTAGCAATGGATTTCAGAGTCCAGAACAGCAAGAACTAAAAGCATAGGTTTAAATTGTAGATCTGTAACGATTAAATACACAATAATATTTTTCGTGTATATCCAGTACTTCAAAATGTTTCTGTATATTTAATTCTATATTAATAATCGCATTAGTGTTGCTATACAGAAACAATCGTAAGGTAATTAGGTAGAAATTTTCAAATTAATTGTGCTTTCTGAAGCATGAAAATTGAAGAATTTGACGGTCCTCTTCTGCTATAACTAAGCTGCCCTGTAATTCTCCTAAAATTTGGTAACTCTATGCTGATTCCTTGATTCCTATTTGTCTAGTGTTTCACCTAAGAATAATTGGGAGAATGAGTGGTTGTATGAAGCTAAATATTGAATAATCATGTTTCTTTCTTTTTACTTCATTTCTTAAGAAAAACTCTCTAACAATTATAATATATTAATTCAAATCACAATACCTAGATGATATAATTAGCCAACCTCTACTCACCTGCCACTACCTCAAGCCACTCCTGTTACTGTGCCTTCCAACCAGACATTGTCCCCTCAAATCATGAGCCAAAATAAGCCTCCCATTTCTTTCATTGGTATTTGTTGGGTGTTGGATCATAGAGACTTGTGTATCCAATGCATTCCTCTATGTCCTGTTTTCCAGTGTGATCCATCTTTAGGAGGCAGTGCCAGGAAACAATTAAACACTTTCTTCCTTTGGACTCTTTCCAGAACATGGCCTCTTCTTCCATAGCATCATTTTTCAGTGGGTTTAGAAGTAATCTAAAATTTGTAGTAGTAAAGTAGTCTGGATGTTGCCTCTGGAGACCTTAATGCAATGGCGATCGTTTGGAATACTTCCATACATTCTTGGTGCTTACTGCCACTCAAACACTTAAATGATTCACTGAATGAATGACAGACAGATCCTGATTAACATACCATTCTTTTAAATATGACACAACCTTATTTAAAATATGTGACCACCTATTCATGTATTCTACTCTGTATACTGTACATCAAAGAAAAGGTATTCTGAAGTCTTTCCTATTTACTTCAATGCTCAAACCCTTAAATAAATTTTAAACATCTATTGTCAGCCCACTAAGCTTTGTTTAGAAATAATCATCAAAGATATTTGAACAGAGATGATCATATACTTCCCACCAAAGAAAATAACATCAAGACACATACAGTTCCCTCTCCCCTAGTTCCTACTGCGCCACTATGAACAGAGGTCCTGACAGAAACAACTAAAGGAAGAAAATATTTACTTTACCTCACAGTTTCAAAAGGCTTCATTGACAAAGGTCAAGTGTAGCATCTTGATTTCTGGCTTGGAAGACATGTGGAAGAGGCTGTTCCCAGTATACCAAACCAGGAAGCAAGAAGTGACAGAGAAATCAAGATAGGAACCACCTTCAACATTCTACGTCTAGAACCATATTTCTATCAGGTAGTCCTCACCTTTCAAAGCTTCTGTGTATGCCAAATACTGCTGCTGCCCAGGACAAACAGGCTTTGCCATCATGAGCCAGTGGACAGCACTTAAACCATAACCCTGGTTTCCCAGGGTACCTCTGGCTTTTACTCTGGAAATTTTTGACTTGGTTTCTCTTCATTTAGATAGTTGCTGTAAATAAAACATTAGACTCCACCATGAGTCACTCTACTGAAATTTTCATTTTTTTTCTCTGTTCAAATTCATTTGATGACTAATTTTTATAAACATTTTGTGCGGTAGTAAAACTTCTAATTTATATAACTCAAAGTAAAATTCCTCTTATGGCTAAGACTTACTGACAAGGTTCCTTATTTCTCGCTCGGTCTTTCTACCCTTCCCTTCCTTTTTTCTTTTCCCCTCCCTCTACACTTCTAGGAGAACACTTTACTGATCACACTTCTAAATATATAAAAAAGAATCATTACTATGATTAATGGACTAAGCTAAAAAGCTTAACTTGGGCTGGATATATTTGCTCAGCAAGCAAAAACTTGTGTAAGCATCAGAAACCCATGTAAAATCCAGTTCTGCAGTAAGGATGTATAGTGCCATTGGCTTTATAGCAAGATAGGAGGAATTCCAAGAAGCTCATGAGTTAGCTATCATGAAATATGTAGGCAAGATATGTCACACATGAGTCTCAAAAAGAAGGGAAGGCCAATGTGGAAGGTTGGCTTAGGAGCCCTAAAATGCACCCTAGAATATGACTTATGTGTGATGCAAACACACACACACACATACACACACACACACACACACACATTTTAAAAATGGAGCCACAGACTTCAGCTGCCTCTTGTAATCTAAGCACTTGAGAAGTGGAGGCTGTAGGTTTAGTACTTTACAAGGTCATCCTTGCCTTCATACCAAGTCTTCACCTCATCAGAACATACTCCAAGTTATATGTATACACGTGTGTTTGGAGAGGGGGTGAGGAGAGCTGGCTCAGTATCAAAAAGCATTATGCTGTCAGCTTCCGTATTAAAAGACTCACAAATACCCACAACCCAAGCTTCAGGGTGTGACATCTTACTCTGGCCTGCACAGATATTGCATGTATTAACTGAACCCGAATTCTTAGTCATGTTGACTATATCTCTGTGACTCTATTATATATTTATTTCTCTTTCCAATCTGGAGAAATGTGTTTTCAGGTCCTTTACCCCTATTTCCAATGTGTTGGTTTTGAATTGTCTTAAATCATTGTATATGTCTACTATTAACTCTTAATGAGATGGGGATCTGAAAGTACAAATCTTCTAGTTTAACTCAAGCTTATTAATTATGTCCTTGGGTAGAGGAAAGCTTCTGTGCTTCATGCAAGACAATTCATCAACTTTGAAATTTGTATATTTCTATTTTCTTACCCCAGATCTAAGATAGGCCGACTTGGAACCCAGTATCGTTTATTCTTCTTGACATTATGGGATATATATTTTATATATCATGCTGTTTGTTATGAGAATGTATAAAAACCCACATTAAAAATTTACTGAATGGTCACACTTAGGAAAATAAAAGCACTAAGCTCGCAGCTATGGGAACATGCTACATTACTTAGTCAGGAAGCTTGAGTAACATGAGTTGATTGCTTAGTACAGGAGTCCAAGACCAAACCAGTAGGATTTTGAGACCCAACTTCAAAACATAAGTGCATAAAAGTATCATAAAGTATCTAGGTAAGAGTAAGGCAAGCATCGCTTCTAATCAATGTTTCTAATCTTACCACTGTGGAAGTGCACAGCAACTATGCAGTACCATTTTATCTATCAACACCAAATACAGAGATAAAGTTCTACCGGAATACAATGGTCTGTGATAAGTTGGTTGCATTTTTTATTTGTCATTGTGCTAAGTTTCACTTATGTTACTTTAAAAACAGCTGCAATTGGAGACTGTATTTTAATATAGACAAAAGAATCCATCTAAGCCCTAACATTTGATCTCCAAATACATTAAGACTTCTTGTTAGCTGGGCTTTTAACCCCAGCATTTGGAAGGCCGAGGCAGATAGTTCGCTGTGAGTTTGCTATCTACATAGTCAGTTTTATAACAGTCAGAGCAGTGATGAGATCCTGACCTTCAAAGAACAAAACAAAATAAAAGCAGACAAACAAAAAAAAATATATATAGCAGCTTTCCTCCTTTTGTGGTGCTGGATGTCATGATCTCAAAAATTGTTACTCTATAGGATGATGGTTTGGCAACTTGTAAATGGTTCCCATTTTAGTAAAACTAGTCTTTAGTATAGTCTTCTCTCATCATTGAGAAATGAAAATATGCTTTTCTAGTCAGAGAAATCTATTAAGTGAGAAATTTTGTTTAATGGTAATACAGACTAGTACAGCTCTACATATATATATATATATGTAAGTATAAATATATAGACATAGATAGATAGATAGATAGATAGATATAGAGAAAGATATATTATAGTGCGTGCAACATTGCACACTCCCTATGTGCTTTTAAGTGATAAATGAGAAAGCTTAAAAAGCAATGTTGTCATTAAATGTGGGGACACAAAACTATAGGAGAAAAAAAAAGAAAAGAAAAAAGGATTGGCAATTGGCAAATTTAGGATAGATAACCCCCCCACACTAGTTAGAAACAAATGATTAGTACTTGTCTGATTATCCTCATTGTATGTGCAAATATCAAGCCTTGTCTTGTGCTGATCAAGTTGGCGTAAGTAAGTCAGGAAACAGAAAGGTATTTGCTATGAAGGAGCCTGACTCTGAGAACCCTATACATTGTCCTTTTAATTGTTCATCTGTACATTTTGTTTCTGTGTGTATGGAAACCATAGCTTAACCTTAGGCACCTTCTTCAATCACTATCCACTTCCGATCTTGAGACCAGGTCTCTTGCTAAACTAGGAGCTAACAGATTTGTCTGGACCAACTGGTCAGCAAGCCCTGAAAATCCTGTGTCTCTGTCTCCCAAACACTCGTGAGCAGGTCCCCAGAACTACTCTTTATGTGTATGTGGATTCCAGCTCCTCACTAAAGTCTTTGTGCTTGGCAAGTTAAGCACTTTCCACATGGAGCCATCTCCCCAGCCCTGTAACTTCTCCCTTCAGTTACATCCCGGCTTGACAGGCATAGTGACACAGAGGACACTCCCGCAGTTTACTTCCGGAACTATCCATCAACCCTCGACAGTAGTGGCCGCTGCTGTGAGGGGCTCTGGACAATACAAGTTGCTGTTTGTCTTACTCAATAAACAGATTTCAAGAGTGTCACCTTTAAAGCAATTATCTAAAGCAAAAACTGCAGTGTAATCTGTTATTTACAATGAGAGAAGACTGTGATTATTCTAGCATTGCTTCCATGAGTCTTCATTAAGTTCTTAATTTGTAAATTGTTTAGTAGCAATCTAATTTCATTATACTGTTTTACAAATGTGCCCCCTTGTTTGAATTATAGACTAAGAAATGGTTCCTGTCTTTTCTTCCTTATACGCCCCTTCCTAACACTGCCTACTAAACCAGAGGTACAATTAACACCCCATAATATTTTCTGAATGAAGAAATGCACGGTTGAAGATTTCCAACCTTCACTACTTGCCTAATGGCTAAGCTCCCTTTTGTCTACCAGGTCCCTGGAGATAATCAGGAATTTCACATGACTTACTCTCATCTTCTTCCAGAGCGTTAATGACATCACCGTGAATCAGTCAACCCAACTGTAGAGCAATCTTTTTTGTGTTTCCTCTTGCTCCCTGCACAGGCACGCACATGCACACACATGCACACACATGCTCCTGCCATCCCTTCTCTCTCTCCCTCCCTCCCTCTGACTGTCAGTTGAAGGCTCTGCTGAAATATTTTCCCACTTTAGAAGTGTCGCCCTTGGCCACCAAAAAGCTTTTTTAGAATGTCTTTTTAGATGAACTGCGAATATTTATTTGTTGAGTCCATAGGTTACTCTGCTTTTGACTCTACTTTAACAGAGCGACTAATCTATACAAAATCTAAAAACAGATTCTGGAATTTTTTTTAAAGCTCTATAAATTGACATAACGTATTTCCAAATATTTCTTGAAACCTACTTTTTGCTGTGAGAAGACTTAGCCGTTAGTGCTGGATAAAATAAAGACCGGATAATCCGTAACACACACTATGGTGTTTCACTAACAGTATTTAACCTTACCACTTATTTGGACTCCAGTATTTTCTACTGTTTAAAACCTTTTTACTTAGTGTTAAAATCTTACACGAAATTATGCATTTCCCACTCTTTAATATGGAAATTTTTAGAATGTTTATAGTAAAGAGCAGTCATCCACAAGCTCACGGCTCTGAATTCAAAACAAAGCATTAGAAAAATATTTACGAGGTGCATTTATCCTACTTAGCTATGCTGATAAATTCTCTCCTACAGTAGAAGTCACTTTTTGTTATATTCAACACTTGTACACATGTTGAATTCATATTTCCATCATAATTATTCAAGCACTTGAAATGGAAATTCTTATTTTACCATTTCCTCTCCTGGCTGGAAACCCCCAGCGTAGTTCAGAAACAGTTACAGGAAACCCACTTGGATGGCCCCTGAAATCCAAATTCTCTCTAGGCCAAAGGCACCATGCTCTACAGAATCAGTGGAGAACATTCGGAAAGCTAATGTGTAGTAATAAGATCAAAACTAAAAGGTCCGAACTTAGAAACGGCTGTCAGTGTATCGGCCACGGAAAAGTGTCAACATACATTTAAGAGATGTCAAAGGGCTTTGGAGAAAATCCAAGTATCAAAATGCAGAAAAGAGGGGTAATAAAACTCGTGCAGTAAGCAGGTGGTTGATGGGATATAGTTTCAGGTTGGATCTCTACAGTTCTGATACATGGACCTGGAGACGTTGGTGGTGCAGAGGCTAAGAGACTCTACCACTCTCTTAATGGTCTCAAATTATCCACACTGGAGAGCCCACAGCCATCTGTAACTCCTGCCCTAGAGGATCTGACACTCTCTTCTAGACGTGGAGGGCACCTGCATTCGCATGTGTGCAAACGCACACACGTACACATATTTAAAAATAAATCCTGAAATAATGATTTTGATAAATACCAAGTGCAAATCTTGGCATGTGTATTATTTAACTAGCTTGTAATTTTAAGTTTTGTCCTTTAAACATTACAAAACAGTTTTACTTACTTTCCAGTGAAGTGAAAGAAACCAATGTTAATATTCACGCTTTTAAGCAAGTTCTTGCCTCTGAATAATTAACCTGGAAATTACAAATACTGTTTACTGATTCATTAAAAGAAGGAAGGAAAACACTCAGTCGATGTTAATTCGAGTCTCACAGGCAGCAAATAACAGCAACCAAGCCTCATTTAGTCATCTTGTGTAAATAATTTCTCTTCGTATTTTTGTTTATTTATTTATAGGATTTCCCCAGCCTAGCTATGAATATTATATGACCAAACTCATTTATAGTGGATTATGAGGTTTCATTTTCTAACCAAAGCAAATTAGCTTCCTAGAAAATAAACAAGCAGTTAGCAAGAGAAAGGCATCTTTCCCAATTAGCCAGACCTCTGCTGGTCCATGTTTAATGTCATAATGCAACGCAATAATCTGGCACACGTTGCTGCTAGGAGTGAGCTTCATTAGAAAAGTCGGGGGAAGGCTGGGGCTCTGCATGCTCTCAGTCTTTACTTGATAATTAAAGCCATATGCCTCAATCGATCTGGAATGAATATGAATAAAGGTGGGCGAGACAAAGAGACTGGCTTAGAAACCTGTTGTTTGGGATGCTGTGATGCCTAGCGTTCTTCCAAGCCAGGTTTCACTCATTTTTAAAATGAAGTTAGCATATTCTGTCTTAATAAATCGTCTGTTCAGGCAAACATAGTCGATGATGTATGCTGTAGATACTGGGTCCAGAACCTGGGACCCAATATTATTTAAGAAAAATTCCTTCACCACACAGAACATTGAACTGTATAAGCTAGGTAAAGGTAAACTAAATATCATCTCAGAAATCATTGTCAAAGCTTCTAACTACAGATCCAGATCTCATTTTAACACGTAAAGGAAGAAAAGGAAATCTTCCTTCAGAATACATTCATCGTGGCACACAAAGAAGGGAGAATAATTACGGTAAAAATTGAGTTGAGAATTCCAAGACTTATGGTAAGAGTCACTTAGAGTTCACCATGCACCACTTACCAAAGGGGCTTAAACTTCAGGCAGGTTTTGAAACACAAGAATGAGTGAGAACAAGTTGAACACAGAGCAGAGCAAACAAATAAAAACGAAGCACCGAAAAAACAAAACTGCATGTGATGGAATCCTAAAGAATAAAGAACAAAAGTTCCGAATTAAACATAGATATAAAGCAGTAGGCCAGACAGTCTTCTGTCTGGAGCAAACATATCCATAACAGATTGAGCACAATGCACAAAATATTAGGACTTGAGGCAGGATGTGGGGGCATTAGCTAAACTTCAGGAGATCATCTTAAGAAACTCAGCATAAGTCAGACATGTTTGGACAGACAGAGAAATGATCTGATTAGAATCTTAAAAACAACCAAACAAGAAATGCCAGTCAGAAGGGCTGTGTGACAGTCAAAATTATCTAAGCATATTTCAGACATGCCGCTAAAAGCGCTTCTTGTAAAACTGAATCCTCTCTAGAATGGGAATAGCCTTGCGACGATAAATATCGGAATACGCAGTTTATTTTTAATGCTATTTATTCTGCAACTACTTGCTAAACAGATTTCGAAAGGGCACAGATACTGGACAAGTGGAAAAAGAGCATTTAGTAGTAAGTGAGCGCAAGCGAGCATAAGCCAGGAACGCGTGAGCGCAAATGGATCCCTGGGTTTCCAGAGGCCAAAGCATGGCGGACAGCCTTTTCCTTATTCCTTCGTGAAGCAAATGTCGACAGAAAAAACCATAGGAAGGCAAGACTGTGGTCACTCGTTCGAGCTTCTAACCCAAAAGCACTTTTGTAGACATTTAAATTGACGATAATAGGACAAGAAGGAAGGAATGGGGCCCTTCACAGGAAAATTACACAATTCAAAATTTCATTGAGGGCTTGCTTCTAAAAGGAAACCATTGAGAAACTCAGTAATAAACATCTGACTGGGGCGAAACTTGCCATGTTACTCAGCTCCACTTTGGGGGTCTCAAGTGGAGACAGGAAAGAATAAATGGGCTCATGGTACCTTGAGGGCATTTACTGAGACCCAAATATCCCCTTTTCTTCTTTCCTTTATTTTTCTCGGTCTAGCTTTCTTCCCCATCCCCTTCTCCTCTCCCTTCCTCTCCACTCTCTTTCGGTTGCTCCTAGATCTCTATCCCATCTTCTCCGGGGTCCAGTGGTTAAGTTTGCACTTCGTGGCTTCGCCAGTTATAGACGACCATACCAAAGAACAGGCTTCCTACGCGTTCCCTGTTTCTCAGAGCGTCAGCCAGAGACACTTCTTTAGTTTAGGCTGGTCTCTTAGAAAGTAAGACACACTGGACTGCAGTGTGAAGGTCATAGTTCACCGCCAGTAGTTTTCAGCATCCCCATTGGTTAAGATCAAAGTGGGGAGGCGGCGGTGAGGAAAGGTGAGATAAGAAAGACAAGAAGCTTAGAGGAGAGAGCAGTAAAAATCTGAGGGTCTGTGCTTTGGATGGAAAATGTCCCCTAGCTCCCCCTCCCCCGCCAAAGTCATGTTGAAAGTAGAGGGACCTTCAGGAGCCACGATTTAAAAGGCAGAAGAACTTCTTGGCCTCCTTTCCCTCTCTTCTGTGCTGGAAGGCCAGTAGGTTTCATCCCTCAGAGGGTGGGAAAGAGAAGTCGGGAGAGACCCAGAGATGGCCTGGTGGAAATCCCTTGGGCTTTTAAACTGCTGATTCCATTTGCAGAAACCATTAGGCCCTGCAGCTTTTGCCCTTTAGTCGCATGGTTCTGCGATTTTCTAAGAACCTTAAAAATGAAGAGCCCATATCACTTCTCCTATTTTAAGAGTCCCATACAAGGCAGCAAGGGATTGGACCTAAGTGGAGAAATAGCAGACTCACACTCAGTTCCAGCTCATCACCACAGACGGAATTCTCAGGCCTCAGAGTAGCTGGAAACATCCAGCCAAGATAGCGACCCTGGAAATCCTACTGCAGGGAGCCTAAGCGCTTTGCGATGTGATGTTCAGTCTACTCTGCTCGGGCTGTGATGAGGAACTAGCGTTAGAATAAACGTTTCTGTTCTTTACCCTTGCGCTCGTCATCCGTGTCTCTCCGTCTCTGCAACTGCTTCCAACCCCATTATGAGTTCACCACGTTTGCGTTGACATTAATCAGAGGTTCTCCACTATGCCTTCAGGGTCATGTTATGAAATTCCAAGTTAAAAATATTTAGGAAATGTATTCAATAACTCAGTAGGAACAAACCGATCACGTTATTTTAAGAACTATACGGTATGAGGCACGAGGGAAGAATTAGAGGGAAAATCCACAGCAGCTGAATGTCAAACAGTTCTTCGAATGGCATAACGGAATTCAGCCTGAAAGTGTTATATTTTTCAAATAATGAGCTTAGGTCCTTCTCCAGCAGGTTATATCTGATTATATTTTATATAATTATGTATATTTATTTATATAATTATATTTCTTTATATATTTATATAATTATATTTCTTTATATATTTATATAATTATATTTATTTATATATTTATATAATTATATTTATTTATATATTTATATATTCTTATAATTAAATTATACATAATTGAGCAACAGTGACATATTCCTGCATCCACATTCTACAGTGTGCAGGATTCATTTTGCTGATCTCTCGTACCGGGCCTGTTCTAAGTTAGATCCTTGATTTCAGGGAAAAAAAAAAACAGTGCGAAGATTTACATTGATACTAAGGTATATTTTCATGGTATATTTGCATTAATATTTTAGGAAGTATGTTAAGTCTTCTTTATGTAATATAAATACCTTAACCTCTAACGATTTACTAATTTTATGTGGGCATGTTTGGAGACAACAGCAGGTGTTCTCTGTGGTCCCAATCATTCATACATAAGTATCTTCATCCAAAGATAAAACATCCATGTTTTCTTTCATTTTTTATTATGCTTTTCATTTTTTCATATGCATGTCACTGAAATGGCTGAGTTACATCTACCTGCAAATCTGAATCTTGCCAGACATACCAAAGCAGACCTGGCCTACAGGTTTTCCCAGCATCCCTCAGTCCCTACCTGGCATCGCATGCCCTCTTCCCTAAACTTTCCAGCCCAGGGTCTGGGCTACACTTCCCTCAGAGGTTCTTCCCTACACAATCCAGACATTTTGATCTCCCCGTGCCCCACCTTTTCTTCTTTCTATGATCCCCCTTCTCTCTCTCTCTCTCTCTCTCTCTCTCTCTCTCTCTCTCTCTCTCTCTCTGTCTCTTTCTCTGTGTCTCTCTCCCTCTGTCTCTCTCTCTCTCATTTTCTCTTTCATTCTCTCTCTCATAAAACTGCATCTCCATATATTTTAATCTGTCTTGAACTTGTTTAATTTCACATAGGGAGAAACATCTTACCAGCACACACTTGGAGACACATGGTTAGAGCGCACTTCTTACTGCAGAATTTTTGATTCCCACTCTAGTCTCTATGGCTTTCCAGGATCACAGGGAGAGCGCTTCTTCTTAACAGGACACTTTCTGCTCCTCTCATCTCCAAAACAGAGACAGTAAGAGCACTCACATCACAGAGGCTTTATGACAATCATGTTTTACGTTGGTAAAGTACATTGCAACCTGAGTACATTGCAAACTGAAGCTTCTTTAATGGAGTACTTAGTGAAGTCGTCCATAAATGTGGAAGACCCCTTTCCAGACACAGTGGCCTGAGATCTGGTGGTTAGAAACGAAAGCTATGTTGATGAGGAGTAATAAAGCGAACAGACTGGCCAGTACCTTTAGTCTTTTTAAATATGTCATCAAAAACTGTAAAAATGCCCCGTGCTGCACAGTGTGAGGGATTGAACAGGACATGAGCACTGACTCCCTTTCCCTAGAACTTATTTGGGGCCATAAGATAGAAGATGGAAAAAGAGAAGAATGCATGACAACTTTAACAGCAACAATTTCTGTAATATAAAGCTGTATGGTTTCATTTCACATGTGTTCAGTGGAAAGAGAGTCTAACCTAGGCTATACAGAAATAACTGAGGATAGAAATGAAAATGGAAAAATGAGATAATATAGTAGACAGAAGACCCTGCATTTACAAGGGACCAATTTATTAAAAAGATGTTTGAGAATATAGTGAAGTACAAAATTGTGGTTAGCCCAGTGGTATTGCAGCCACAAAGCATTGGTCAGTTCCTGTTGCTGCCTACATGCACTGCATTGCAGGGCCCATCCATGGAGTCTTACTTACAGATTTCAGATGGACCCTGAAGAGCTGCACATTTTAAAATCTCTGACAATACCCATGCTGCCAAGGAGCCAAGCTTTACAGTCACTGTGCTTTCAAAAGCAAAAGATTAAAGATTAAATTAACGCTCAAAAAGACTGATTTGGAAGACAATTTACAGAGAAGAGAGTACACACACACACACACACACACACACACACACTAATATGTATAGTTAGGGTGGGGAGATAAGATACAAGTGTAGAGGCAGAAGCTGAAGTGTTAACAAGTGACACTCAAGTGACTTTCTGCTTGGTGTCAGGGTTTCCTGGGAGAAAAATCATCATTAACAGCAACAAGAAATCTTAGAGAATTTACTGGTTTTTAGATGACTGAGTGGTGTTACTCCCACACGCCTGAAAGATGGGTGGACTTGTCAAGCTCAGACTGGGAGCTAAAGTGGCCTGATGCCCAAGATACATCTTAAAGTAGGGGGTGTAGAATTTTACATCATGTATGTAAGTTACAATATGACCTTGCCAAAAATGAGGACTCTCTCTCTCTCTCTCTCTCTCTCTCACACACACACACACAAAAAACACATGGGGAAATCCTCCCATTAAATTACAAAAATAAATAAATCGAAAAAGAAGCAAAAGAAGGAGAAGGAGGAAGAGGAGGAGGAAGAGGAAGAGGAAGAGGAGGAGGAGGAGGAGGAGGAGGAGGAGGAGGAGGAGGAGGAGGAGGAGGAGGAGGAGGAGGAGGAGAAGAAGAAGAAGAAGAAGAAGAAGAAGAAGAAGAAGAAGAAGAAGAAGAAGAAGAAGAAGAAGAAGAAGAAGAAGAAGAAGAAGAAGAAGAAGAAGAAACAGAAGAAGAAGAAGAAGAAGAAGAAGAAGAAGAAGAAGAAGAAGAAGAAGAAGAAGAAGAAGAAGAAGAAGAAAAGAGAGAGAAAGGTAAGGGGGAGAAAGGAAGAAAGGAAGGAAGGAAGGAAGGAAGGAAGAAAGAAAGAAAGAAAGAAAGAAAGAAAGAAAGAAAGAAAGAAAGAAAGAAAGAAAGAAAGAAACCAATGAAGGAAAGACAAGAGACATACCAGCGGCTGGAAAAGTCCTGCTGCTGATAAGGACACTGAGTTTAGTCCAACATGCAGGAAGAACATTCAATGAGCAAACAGAAGAAAAGGGGATCAAGAGAATACTGAGCAAAAAGATGTAGAATATAAATACAAACTAAAAATTCTAGGCACACACAAGACTGAAAACAGTAACAGACAGCATAGCAAGTAAGATGTTGAATGGCCTAGAGTCTCTGTTCTGAAACAGGAGCTTAAGGGACAGGGTTAGATTAATACATTGAAGAAAACAGAAGAGACACTTTAGGAAATGAAGTCAGACATTCTCCGAAGTAGGAAGTGAGACCATTTTACAGAAAATATATTGAGGCTTAAATTAACAAGAATTCAAGTTTGGCTATATTGGGAGGAATGTGAAGCAAAGGGGGACAAGCCTAGAGGTAGACTAAGAGTAAAGAATTAAATCAGAATAAACTTTAAAAGAGTATGAGAAGGCAGGCAAGGCAGCAATGTCCTAAGCCTAAAGTCCCACAACATGATGACCAAAACACAAGGTGAACAAGGACATGAGTCCTTAGCCCCATCCAAAGAACAATAAGAAATGCTGGGAGCTGGAGAAATAGTCTTCCCAGGGAAAACTACACCAAAACTACTAAACAAAGACTGCAAATAGGCAGCTACATGAAAGCCTACATATAAGTAACATTAGATAGTCTATGCATGTTCAACTTAGAAATATATATATATATATATGTTTACAGACATATGTGCATGTAATAACAATGACAAAGGCTATGATTTAAAGGAAGTCAATGATTGCATACAAGGGAGGGTTTAGAGTGAGAAGGAGGGAGGAAGAAAATGCTGTAATTATATTGTAATCTCAAAATTAAAAAATTATATTAAAAACGAACCATCCTGTAGCCAAAACAATTCTGAACAACAAAAGAACATCCCTGATCTCAAGTTGTACTACAGAGCAACAGTGTTAAAAACCATGTTATTGGTACAGAGATGGATCTATCAGTAGAATAGAATAGAAACCCAGAAACAAACCACACACCAGTGGACACTTGATCTTTGACAAAGAAACGAAAAACATACAGTGGGAAAAGAAAGCATCTTCAACAAATGGTGCTGGTCTATCTGGCGTTCTGCATGTAGAAGAATGTAAATCGATCCATATTTATCACCCTGAACAAAGCTCAAATCCAAATGATCAAGAACCTCAACATAAAACCAGATACACTGAATCTAATAAAAGAGAAGATGGGAAAGAGCCTCAAATGCATTGGTATACGGGAAATTTTTCTGAACAGAACGCCAATACTTCAAACTCGAAGATTAAAATTGATTAATAGGATTGCTAGAAACTTAAAAAGCTTCTGTAAGGCAAAAGTAATTTTCAATGGGATAAAACAACAACCTACAGATTGAAAAAAGATCTTCACTAACCCTACATCTGATAGAGGGATGATATCTAAACTATACAAACACCTCAAGAGGTTAGACTCATAAAACCAAATAATCCAATTTTAAAATGGGGTACAGAGCTAAACAAAGAATTCTCAACAAAATTCAAATGGCTGAGAAGCACTTACATAAATGTGCAGCATCCTTAGTTTTCAGGGAAATGCAAGTCAAAATGATCATGAGATCCTACATTATACCAATCAGAATGGCTAAGATCAAAGACTCAAGTAACAGCACATGCTGGTAAAGATGTAGAGAAAGACGTACATTCCACCATTGCTGGTGGGATGGCAAATTGGTACAACTCTGGAAATCAATCTGGTGGTTCCTCAGAATATTGAGAATAATTCTACCTGAAGATCCAACTCTATCACTCCTGCCATATACCCAAAAGATGCTCAACCATTATTCCACCATGTCCATAGCAGCCTTATATGTAATAGCCAGAAACTGGAAGCAACCTAGATGTCTCTCAACTGAAGAATTAATACAGAAAATGAGGTTCACTTACACAATGGAATCTCATTCTGCTATTGAAAATGAGGACATCATAAATTTTGCAGGCAAATGGATGCAACTAGAAAATATCATCCTGAGTGAGGTAGCCCAGATACAAAGGACATAGATGTATGTACTCACTGAGAAGTAGATATTAGCTAAATAGTACAGAATACTCATCATTCAACCCACAGACCGTAAGAAGTTAAATAAGAAGGAAGGACCAAGTAATGATGCTCTCATCCCACTTATAAGGGAGAACAACATAACCATGGGAAGCAGAGGGAGGGGAGACCTAAGTGACAGAGGAGAAGCAGAGCAAGGAAGGGGGCCAGGATTTGGGGGAGAGAACAGAGAAGCTCAGAAGGCCAGGAGAATGAATAGACATATGCAGGGACAAAAACGCAACAGAGACTGAAGGAAAGTCTATCTAGGGACTGGCCCAACTTGGGATCCATTCCATGGGCAGGCACCAAACCGTGGCACTATTACTGACGCTATGTTGTGCTTGCAGACAGGAGCCTAGCATGGCTGTCCTCTGAGAGGTTCTACCAGGTGCTGATGGAGACAGGTGCAGATAGTTACAGCCAACTATTAGACTGAATTTAAGGATCTCTATGGAAGAATTAGAGGAAGGATTGAAGGCAATAAAGGGATTGGCAACTCCACAGACCAACAGCGTCAACTACCCCAGACCCCACTGGGAGCTTCCAGAGAATAAGCCACCAACCAGGCAGCATACACAGGCTGGTCTGAGGCCCCTCTGCAAATATGTAGCAGAGAACTGCTGAGTGTGGCTCCAGAGGGACAGGAAACACCTAATCCTGTAGGGAGTTGATGTGCCATGAAAGGGTGATGTCCCAGTTGTGGGTACCTTCTCAAAGAGGAAGAGGGGGAAAGATAGGTGAATAACTCTGGGAGTGTGGGATTGGGAATGGGGCAACATTTGGGATGTAAGTAAATAAAATAATTTAAAACAAACAAACAAAAAACCAGTCCATCCTGTGCTGAGAACATAGAAAGTAGCTTAGAACTTGCCCAACTTGTGAGTCTCTAGCTCTGATGCCTTATGTAGAATGGCAAACAAAACAGAAAAAAAAAATAGGGTTTAATATTTCTCTCTTAAGCATTTCATGTATAATACTGACAGATCATAAAGATAACTACTTATCAAATTGGTTTGCAGTATCAGTACTTCATATTATAAATCAAAATGAAACTCTATATTCAGGGGAACTTTTATTATCTACACTTGGCTATATCATTATAAAACAATCACTTATAATAGCAGAAAGATTATTCATTGTAAAGTTATATTCAGAATACTTTAAATAGATCAGATAAATCGTCATGGAAATTCTAACAGTCGAGTCTACAGATTTTTTTTCTTTTTTTATAGCTAAGGAGCTTGAGAGTACTGTAAATCAATCAGATAAATGTGCACACAAATTCTAACAATGGAGTCTACAGATCTTTCTTATTTTATATCTCAGGAGCTTTAACTCAAAAAAGATCGCAGATGATAAATGCTTGGAAACAATTCTAACTTAAGCACTGGGCACTGCACTGTGAATCTAGGATCCTCCTGGCTGCTTACTGAGTGAGTGGCTCCAGTCTTGCAAACACAATTGATGCGCACTGTGGGAGATCACACAATGAAGCCTAAGAAGCACACCAGAGCCCTGAATACCTCAGAAAACAACATACAAAATAGCCTGACCACACAGGAACCATGCATCAGTAGTCCAACTGATATATTTCCTACCCATACGTTTTCCCCAACAGCACCCCATTTATAACAGAGTTGAGAGAGATTGTGTGTGTGTGTGTGTGTGTGTGTGTATCTCTACAACAGATCAGTAAGCCAACTGGAGTGCCTAGAGACAGCATCCTTAGAAACCAAGCCTGCAATGTGAAAAGGTCCTTTGATCATTGGTGGGGATCCCGGCAGCTCTAAGTTCTCTCACAGACCCCCAGGATCCAGTGTGTCCTTACATCTGAATCTTGCTGAGAGACAAGAAACGTCTTCATTAGGGACGAAAGATGTCTCAAACCTGAGCTCTTCAAAAAAAAAAAAAAAAAAAAATTCACAGGAAGCTTTCTGGCCTTGGGTATTTCATTTTCTATTATTATTTTTGTTTTCATTTGGAGTGTGTGTGCGTGTGTGTGTGTATGTGTGTGTGTGTGTGTGTGTGTGTGTGTTTACTGTCCTAAAGCTCCCAGAACACTGCCCGCTCAGAGTGCAAAATCTAAATTGAGTCCTGAGAAGATGAAGGAAGCCATTTCTATATCCATTAGTGAATGTGTCACTCATCCTCACCTTGGTGGCATTCTACTCTGAGTACAATTAACTATAAAACACATACAAATAGAATCTCAAACTTTGTCAAATCGTATAACTATTAACTACTTTTTCCACCTCAAATTGGTACAGCAATCACATTCCAAATTTAGTTTCCAATATTCTGAGCTGACTCTTAATTTCTCAAGCAAAATCCTTGGGGAACACGAGCAGCGTAGAGTTAAACAGTAACACGTCATCTTCACACTTGTCCCTGAGAACCTTTCGAGGTCCAAACTACATGCGCAGGCACAACAGTCCTAAGATACCAGGGCAGGATGTCATGGAGCCAACTTTAAAGCACAAGAGAAGCGTTTAGATTTTGCCTAATTTAGATAGATAGCTGGGCAAGGACTGTATCTAATGCTATGTTAGGTAGAGCGCATTGCAAACTGTTGGCGCTCAATAAATGTACAATCATAACAACAATCTCCTCCCTTTAATGTCTATAATTACAGCTACCCCCTACTGTGAGCCAAGCTTGGTGAGGGATCTTTTGTTTATTAAATGCACAGCCCCGAAGGCATCTGGCACGGCAGCCTCAGCTCTCTAGTTTAAGCACGGCTTTCAATGTCTACAAATTCCCCAAACTGTCAACCACGCATGTAACTTTACCAATTGCAGGCAACCTTTTCTAAGTCCCTAAAGTAGAGTCCAAACATGAAGTGGAAATGTGTTCTCAAAGTTAGTTTGGAAATCTGTCACGGAATAAAATCACACTCGGCTAATTTACCATTTCTCTCTCCTAAAGAGCAACGGCAAACTGCCCTGCAAACCCCCGAAGGCTTTCTGCAGGAAGCATTCAATAGGTTCCCTTGCTTGTGTTCAAAGTGAGCTATTATCCAAGTAGCCTGAGGAGGAAAAAAAATGACTCATGTACAGCTTTATTCGAGACATTTGCACTATAATGAACCAAGCAAAGCAACAGGTCAATTTAAAAATATTGGAAAAAAGAAAAGAAAGAAAAAAAAAAAAAAAAAACCACAGCAACCAACATTCATTCAAAGGGAATTTTGGACTGGAGGAACTTTTGATTTGTCCCGTCACTATTTTCTCCTAGTTTGCCTGTTTGTGTTTGAATGCTTGCACGTGAACATTAGTTTCACAATCACCTATTCTGCTTCGGGTATTGATGAGGTTCAACATATGCTCAGCAATTCACTGCAGCCAGAATAAGAAATGCAAATCGGGCTGAGTGCGCTCCAAGCCTAATGTGGAGCTCAGGCCCCAGCTCCTTTCTTGTTGTCAAGGAGTATTATCATTAGTGGAGAAGGGTTAATGGCGGAGGCCTATGATTGTTTAAGAATTCACATTACCAAAATGGATTACATTGCATCTACTGAGGGGATCAACAACGTGAGCTTACACTAAGCCATTATTGCAGAAACAAAGCTTTCATTTTTAGGCCCTTGGAAACAAGCAGAAAATGGACAGAAGGAAAACTTCTGATGTAAGAACGAGGCAGGAACGACATGCTTGTCACTCAGCCTCACAGTTTTAAAACTATGACGTATACACAGAAAAATGGCCCATCTCCCCAAACGGTGCATCATTAAATAAAAACACGTCAGAAATTTGGAGAACGTTTATAGCTGGAAGTCTGACAGAGATGCCTTATCTAGATGTCTTCCTATTTCTGTGCAGTATGTGCCCCAACATGGGGATGAAGATTTCTAAATCACTTTGCCATTCGCTCCTTTATCTTGTAATGAGAACGAAAGGACGAGTTTTGGAAAATACACTGGTGTGGCCAGAATCATAGTTTTACCCTTTACAGTAGTGACTCATTACCAACAATTCTGTTCTGCGACAGTGGAGTGGCAGCCTCGGGCAGCACAGGCACCATGCCTGGGCTGGAAACAGTTGATGAGTATTCATTTCCCATAACAAACTTAGCAGTGGATTCTTAGAGCATTTAGATAACTCTATTTACCCAATATGACAGGAAAGCAACGAATGATTCAGATACAGGTCTAACAAAATCTGTAGCTCTGGCACCAAGTAACCACTAATTCCCACAGTGGCTGCACACATACAGACAGTCCCTCCCCTCCCCCACCCCCACCCCGTTCACTGCACATTCTTTTAAAGAATCACTTGCATAATTTGTTACGAAAGAGGATCTTGCTGTAATTTCAACTGAAGGCTCACTCCTTTGACTCTTGTTCAGAATACCTGAGAGGGTATTCAAGTGAGACCCCTGAAATAATGTTTTGAGCAAATTGCAGCTCAGAAATGAAACATCTTTTCATTCTTTGTCAACTAGTTCAAAATATACTATGTTGCAGTTAATGGTGTGTGATGGATATGTGGGGAGGTGGGGGACAGAGTGTGTGGAGTAACTTCCTAGCGAACTCAAGGGGTCAGTACGCAGTGTTACTGGTCCAAAAGGTCAAAATCTGACAACTTCACCACTTCAGAAGAGTTTGCAGGCACTGTATGTGGCAAATTTCTCCCCCATGTGTTTCCTAGGAAACACAAGTCTGTATACCCCCTTCTGGCTCTCTGTTTGTTTGTGATAGGGCATCTCTGCATAATCCAGGAGGAGCTCTGCCTACTTCTACCTGTTGTGGAACTGGTGGTCCATTTTTCTATTACCTGCAGATCTAAAACCTACTCATAGGTAAAAGACCTGTGCAGAAGCCCTGATGTTCCCACAAAATGTAGCAGGCAGTAAACCTAAGGAGAACAGAGGGAATGAAGGCATGCATTTCCCTCCCCCCTTGTCACTCGCCCTTTTGAAGCACTGGAAGAACCAACAGAAACAACTTTGCTATGGCTGTGACAATGTCAGTCTGACTATTTCTACTAAAAAGCCAAATTCAGTAGAAGGCAATTCATAGTTTTAGGTATTTTGCATTTAATATTCCTCAAAGTATTATGTATCAATATGTAGATGTGGACCCTGTAAATTTTGTGGATTAATGTATAGATATAGAGCTTTTGATACACTTCAATTAAAGAAAGATTAAAATGTCCACTAGACAGCTCTTATGATGTGAATCAGTGCACCAGACGCAGGCCCTGGCTTACTAGCTGGTGAAAGATCTACCAAGGTGTGCTTATGCACAGTTTGTTATCTTGACATCTTTGTGGGTTTTGTGTTTTCTTTTTGCAAAGCTGCATGTGATGTCTGGACTCCCTCTGGGTCAGAACACAAAGAGTGCTGGCAGCCCATATTTCTTTAATGACCCGCTCACTGAAGTGACAAGTGTTAACAATTTGATAGACATTTTATCTGCTTTTCTATGTTTACAAAAAAATAAAACCTCGTCGGTTTTTAAACAGCTCATGGATATGGACTTTTTAAAGGGTGTAAGGTACAGGTTCCTCTCAGTGGGTTTACTGTTTGCCTAGCATGAAAGACGCCTTTGGTCCAGTCCCAGACTTGCACAGACCAGGCACGGTGGTAAACACCTATGCCTCCAGCACTAGGCCATGGAGCCTGGAGGATCAAGAGCTCAAGAGGAACGTGGGCTACATAGTGATTTTGAAAGCAGCCCAAGAAACAGAAGATTCTGCCTCATAGAAAATGAAACCTGGTGGGCATAATAACTTAGTGGCAGGTAACCTTTCTTCTAACAGTATAATTGACAACGGACATTCATCTTGGGCTTGAACTCGCTGTTATATGATGTTGCATACTTTCTATCCATCAGAGTTTGTTGAAACTCACTGGGGTGAACATTTCTAATTTTTCATGGTTTGTTTTTTTTTTTTTTTTTTTCACAATCGCACATTGAGCTGCTACGCCTTTAGATGTTACTTTATGTATTGGTTATTTTGTCTTGCACTGACTCCCGATGAACTGTCACTTTTCCTTTAACAGATCTTCGCTGTCTCCAACTCCAACGCTGGCAGTGCTGGAGACGGCTTCCGGTGTTGGTGTTTCACAGCCACGGGACAAATAACCAAAGTAGAGCTGCTCATCAAACCGAAAGTCTGGCTTCACTTCCTGCCTCACGAACGCTCTAAGAGTTCGCTCCAGGTCTCTCTCTAGAAATTTGTTCATCTCCCTTGCACTGCTAGTGAGGCTGGGAAGCATCAACAGTTTTTCCCTTTTCCAATTCTACGAGGGGAAAACGGATATCCTTGCTTTTATTTGCGTTTTCTTGATTACTGGTGAGTTTGGGCAGCCGTCCATGAGTTTATTAGCCTCTGGGTTTCTTCCTTTGTGTTTTACCTGTTAATAACATTTACTCCACTTCCTCTATGTGGTTTTTGCTTTTTCTTAATCAACTTATATGAACACTTTTTTACGTAAGAAATAAATAACTCTCACCGTAGCCCTTTTTTTAAAAATTTATAAACTGGTTTTTGAGTACGTGAATATCCTATGAGCTAAGAATATAACCTAGGGGGGCTAGAGAGATGGCTTGGAGGTCAAGAGCACTGACTGCTCTCCCAGAGGTCCTGAGTTCAATTCCCAGCAACCACATGGTGGCTCACAACCATCTGTAATGGGATCTGAGGCCCTCTTCTGGTGTGTCTGAAAACAGCCAGTGTACTCATACACATAAAATAAACAAACAAGCTTTAAAAAAAAGAATATAATCTAAAGGTTTCAATGTTAAGTAGAAGAAACAAAGAAGCAAAGCATGCAAGGCTGTTGCTGATTGGTTAAGTTTTAGAGACTAAGATTTGTTTTGTTAAAGACCTACACATATCTGGGTACCAGAACCTGGCTAATAGATGGAATCAGTACATGACAACAAGTTAAGTGATTCACTCACACACACACACACACACACACACACACACACACACATACACACACACACATACACACACACACACATACACACACACATACACACACATACACACACACACACACACACACACATCAGTGTGTTGGATATTTTAAAGTAACTATGAGATATGAGATTCAGATGTTTAGGCCATGCAAGGTCAATGTTGAAGGAAGAAACTAAAGAAATAAGAAATCAGAATGCTACATTTTACAGGACACTAAATGCTGAAAAAGGAGACTTCCAAAGAAAGCAGCTCATCAAACCAATGTTATATAAAACAAAATTGTATAACCAGTCTTGAAGCATTTTCCCAACTGGAACTGAAGAAATGAATCTTAATCATGACAAACTATAATCTCTAATGCAATTATGCTGAAGATTGTCAAAGATCTGGATTGCTTATAACACACCTATCCAAACACTTGATGCCATAAGATAACTAAACGTAATGAATGATGATAAATATATTAATATCATAAAGGAAACATAAAAAACGTCTACTGTACTAAAAGATACATTTTAGTATATCTCTTCCACAACTCTCAGTCAATTGTACGTTGAGTAAAAAAGTTCAGTGTGCATTAGCGATTAGCTATTACATGCTCACCTATGTGTCCATAATTAGCAGCAATGGTGGGCTATTCTTATAGGCTGCTTTTTATATGCTTCTTAAATCCAGACAGGGAAGGCCCTGCTTGCATTAATAGGATTTAATCAAAATAAAAATTTCCCAGCTAGAAATCAGACACAGGCAGGAAGAAAGAAAAACATTGACCTGCTGGAGGACACAGCAGAGACCATTATGCCTGAAGCTTGACACACAAAATTGCCACCAGAGCAACAGATAACGTGACGTCAGTTGACTCACACCATAAAGTGAAAACCCGACCCCGAGTGAGCACATGACATGCTGTGGCAGTTCACACCCTGTGCTGTTCATCTTTGGTACTTTCCTTTCTTCTTAATTTTTTTAATGTCTGAGAAAACACTCTTTGGTAGTCAAAAAAAAAAAAAAAAAAAAAAAAAAAAAAGAAAGAAAAGGAATGTATGAAAGGCTAAGGTTGAGCAGATACACCCAAATAGCCAAATAACAACAATCCCGTCGACTGAAATCAAGACGACAAAAATGAGAACCAGCATTAGCCAGAATATCATTTTTCATTTCCCACATAAAGTAATGAATAGATGTGAAGCAAACTTTACTCTCAAGTTTTATTTAATATGTAAATTGTATTTAAAACTACAAAATGTAATTTCTACACATCTACAAAAAATTTATTCTGAAAATGAACATGCTAACAGTCTATATCTCTGGGAACTTTTTCTCAAAGGATACAATTTATTTAATGCAAAGTTATAATGGATATATGAGATACTCAAAATGCAAATTACCTCTCATTTGCTGAATTCGTACTAAGATTCATCACACACACACAATTATCTGGTGGTATGAGACTTATTTCTCAAAAATATAATTTAGTATTTTATAATGCACTCATTCTTTATGGGCTGGTATCAACTTAGTAAACCAGCAGAATTAATGAAACACACTCAACTATGATAGTTAATGTGTCTAGTGGTCTCAGTATTTGTTTTGTTTGTATATGTGGGCTGTGCGTTTGTCTATTTATATATGTATGTCTGCATGTTTGTATGTATATGTGTCAATCTGCTTAATATGTGTATATATGTATGTACTCATGTGGGTATGGATGGGTATATATGTGTATTTTCTGTTTATATTGTTTATTTTTCTAGGTTTGGGGATACTTTAGGACAAAATGACTTGTTTTTAGACTTCAAGAATTTCAACTGGCTGGAGAGATGGCTCAGCGGTTAAGAGCACTGACTGCTCTTCTAAAGGTTCTGAGTTCAATTCCCAGCAACCACATGGTGGCTCACAACCATCTATAATGGAATCCTCACCATCTTCTGGTGTGTCTAAAAACAGCTACAGTGTACTCATATAAATAAAATAAATAAATCTTAAAAAAAAAAAGGAATTTCAACCAAACTAAACTTTCCACCGCTGAACTAGCCTTGACAGTGAATAGAAAATCTTCATTTTGTGCTCACGGTATCTGCCCTAAGAAGTTTCTACATTGCTAAATACTGCAAGGACAGGATGTCCAAACTGTGTGTCAGCATTGGCCTCACACCTCTGTCCATTTCTCAGACATGCTTCCTCAGCCTCTTGCCAGAGTTGAACAGAAGCTGGGAACAAGACTACAAGAAGAGGACAGCAAACAGCAAAGTCCTCAAGACATTGGGCAGATGAGGAAACAATAAATCATGATATCACAATAAAGAGTAAAGTCACCATCACATCATGTGTGCCTGCCCGGTCTAGATAATTATAATCATTAAACCTTTCTTGGTTCACAATAAAACTTCTAAATAGGTGAATAACCCCAATTTTCCATGCTGTAATTTAAAACTAGATATTTAACACAGTTAGTCGAAACCCAATATCAGATCCTGTTGGAAAGAGTTTCATTTTCTCTAAAATAACACTCAGGCAGACTGTTCAGAGAATGCAAGCTCTCATATTGCACACCTAAACTGTCATGCTCATAAAATGTGACTAAATTCCTTAGCTAATCTGGTTCATGAAATACTTTATGTGCTTTTAGAAAATCCTGCATTGTGACTAAACACTGTTATTTTATTATGCCAAGAAAAATGGAGGGAAAATACCAATGGTTTAGAGCAGTAACAATACAAATCACCTTCCTTGTATTAGAAAGCTAAACTCACAAAAAATAAAGCTAAAGGCACCAGAAACAAAGAAAGCTCCCATCTGAACACTAATTCAAATAATTTCCCAGATACACATTTAGAGTGGCTTAGCAGAATCTATTTTAGAGAAAATTAAATTAATTCTGCAAGAAGTCCAACTTCAAGAAAAGCCTGTACAACTTATCTCGTATTCTAGAAATAACAGTCAAGTTTCAACCAGAATACAGACTCAATAACTAGAATATTTTCTCTGACAATGAAATGCTTTTATTCATCAGAACAAAAACTTTCCAGCAAAACTAGTACTATTCAATGAACAATACTGACAGGTAGCAAAAAAACTGAAGGAGAAAAATACAAAACATTTTCATAGCAAAAAAAATGACAATCTGTTTCTATGTTAATTTTTGGCAGTTCTTTTTAATTCCTAAGAAAATTATGGTGCAATATTTATTGTTATTGTTTTCAGATTACAATGTGATCATAATACTTCTCCCATTCATTCCCGCCCTCCATACCTTAACTTTCATTAGAAGAAAAACACTGCCAGAATGCCTATAGATGCTCCTACCAATTTTTTTTTTTTTTTGCTAAGAGCAAAAGCACCAACTGCCTCATGCTTCTCACAGAGCATTTCTTTTCTGACACTTAAAAAAAATCAACATTTCATGGCATTTAAAAGTATTATTATACATATTTGCCTGTTGCACATAAATATCTGCTGGGATACTTTGTTTCAAAATTGTAAATTTGGGATGAGATTGAGTTTAACTTCCCAAAGCATTTTCCGAGGCTGGACCTGTAACTCAGTTGTAGAACGTGTGCTTAGCTTGTCTAGACTCAAAATTCAGCTCCAGAGAAAAGTAGAAAAACGGTTTGTTAATTCCTCTCCCCTTATCCCTTATCTTTAATTTCTTCACCAAAATTGCAAAAGTGCATGTTATTGGCTACAAAAAAATGAGCAGACATGGATGTGGGTTTAGGTAAAGTCACACATGAGCCACAAAACAGCTTCGTAGGCACAGGGAAGAGAAGGTTAGCTTACAGAAGCAGTGTTTGGACCTCCTAAACATGGGTTGTCAATGCTTTCTCTGATGTTCTTTAGACAGTCAGCATTTCAGTTCATAAATCTGATGTTCTTCAAAGGTAGAGATTTAAATATTCTATGGTATTATGATTCAGAAATCATTGTCTAGAATATTAAAGGAAAGCCACACCAGTAAACATGTTGGAATACCTATGATGTCACAGGAGGAAGTACTAGCATATCAGGCTTAACATGGCAGATAAAGACCAAGCCCACCCACCTGTCAAATTTAGTTGGAGATGCAAAAGCTGAGCAATGATGTTAGTGGGTTCGTGATAAGGGGGGAAGTAACCAAGATGGACTGAGTTATTGTTCAATAAAATGAGATCCAGACAAATGACTACACGCAGCAATAACTGTGGAGAGGGGCCGGGTTCCTTACAGAGCAGGGGACATTCAGTGTACACTTGTGATTTGGAGGTGGCACTGGATTAGTTTTGATTTTAGTTGCAGGCAGAAGAAAAGAGCGAATATAATTAAGTTGAAAACAGAAGAAATTGACATTGGTGATAAGAAGAGCCCCTTGAAAGTCACCAGATGGGATTAGATAAGCTGGATACAAACAGGACAAGTTTCCTGTGCTTTTTACAAAAATTGAACATGAGGCTTCAGGCATGTAGAGTTCTTGGCCCAGGAAATGCTAAGTTGAGGAGTTCTGTATTTTAATTAGTACTTTGCTAAAAAAAAATAAATTAATAAAATAATAAAAATATTTAAATAAAAATCAGCAAATAACCAAGCTGGTCTTTTTAAGCACAAGAGAATCATTTCATTGTAAAAGTATATCAATCATTTTAACCTTATAAATATTTACAATGTAGTTCTGGGGTGTTGGATTCTGCCAATAAGCTCAAAGTTTACCATTGTTTAGACAGCCTTCTGAGCTCAGTGCTAAATGGGGGACTCCCCTTACCAGCAGGGCTTCTCCTTTTCTGACCTTGTCTGTGGAGCCTGAAACCCCCGAACTCTACCTGCACAGTGTCACATAGCCTTGGTGAGATTACAGGTTCAACTTCTTCTTTTCCCCAAAAGAACCTGCCCAACAAGTGTCTGGGGTTCCCGGAATACCTCTCATTGCAAAAGAGGCATTATGTTTCCAGCCAATGATTTTCATTTACCCTAAAAACTCCTGCCTACTCTCCAAAGCCCTTATACCCCCTGATTCACCCCAAATACAATGTATGCACTCAAACCCACCCAGGAATAAAAGTAGCACAAGCCAAGATCCTCTAAGAGAGCTACTTCCTTAAAGGTCATCAGGAAAGGCCTTCACCTAAAGTAGGATTCCCAGAGAAGGCCTTCTCCCACCATACTCTCAGCCCCAGCACCCCTAGCCTGACCAGGACCCTGTAAAACCAACCCATTTGGTTTTATCCTTCCAGCCTGGTATGCAGTGGCATCTGGATACACTGAGGGGGAAGACACAGGAGACCAGTAACCACAGCCAAGCCCCAAACTGCATACCACACTGGGCATGTATTTTCTTCAGTAACAACAACAGCAACAACAAAAACGACTGTGAACTGTCCATCCTTACACAACAGAGCAACTGCTTGGCGAACCATAAGCATCACATAATTTACAATTTGGAATTTGGGATGACATTTTGAATCTTATGATGAAATACTAAGATAAAGCACACAATGAGACTTAGTCTCAAAACATCAAAGAATCAATGCAGAATAAAAATAGGTGTAAGTAGCAGAAGACATAAAGCACCGTCACGCCCTTAGAATAAGATGGGCATCTCTCCAGATGCACCTTTATGTGTATGTATCGGTGGGTATAACGAGAGTTCAATTCTTGTTTATACACCAATATATAGACTTGCGGTGACTTAAAAACTGAACCTTATTTTGGTAACACTTTTATTAATCGTATTGGAATATAGAAAACATAAACACAGTCCAAAGCCCCTGTTGACTAAACACCTTCACTGTTGGGTGTTGGATTCCTGGGGGATTCTCACCTGTTTGTGAGGTAGTGATCTCCTCATTTTGCAAAGGCAGAGCCTGAAGATCTGACATGCTGGATCACGGGGTCACAATTGGAAAGTGTCTGGCCTGGTGAGCTAAGCTTGTCTATTTGACTTCAAAGCCTATGTTTTCTGTACTGGTTACAAACCCTCCCAGATTTTTCCCATTGACCTTATGATGTCAATATAAAGGACCACTTTGATAGCCAGTCTATAGTCTACAAGCATCTATTCACATGATTAAATACAGCAGGTTTTCTCCTGGTCCCATGGAATACTCTTGGGACCCTATGATGAGGGGACAGCCTTGCTCATGTTATCCCACATATGTAATTCTTGAGTTCCATTCACAGGCCATGATGGATAGACCTTTCCTACTGTTATGTCCAGGTTCTTGACCCCATTCCTCTTCACTGGCTTAAGAAGCCTTTCTGTACCTGCTCTCAATGAACTGGCAATTCCCTGTGGTTTTCACATCCCATATCTGATCTACATTTTGGTAAGACACACATCTCTTCCCAGCTCTAACTAGTGGTCCCTTGCTTGGTACCGATAACACATTTTTCCCCCAAGTCCTATCACTGAGAGTTATAATAATTACCTTAATCTCTCCCTTGCTGAAATGTGAGCCTTTCAAAACCAGGTTAGTATTGTCTTCAATGTAGGATCAATAGTTCTAAAGCCATGTGTGGCCCAGAGTACATAATAAATGACTGCTCTGGAATAAAAACATCGTGAGCTCTGGATGTGCTCAGAGGAGGGACTGGTCTCATTTTCAATGCCACCTTAGACTATCGCTGGGAGCCTGGGCAAGCTGCAGCCTGTGAGTTCCTGCCCTTTATGGTACTGAAACAGCACTGCCGAGTCTGAAGACTCAGGATGAGGGCGGCACAGACCTGACAGGGGAGCCACCGAAACACACTTAAGCACTTGATGATTGTTGGCGCCCTGTCCTGTCTTTTCATCCCTATGTTCCCGGCTTTCTGCGTGGGGCACATAGAAGGTTCAGTGAAAAGAATGGAAATTACAGTGCAGACCAACATTCAACATCAATCAGAAAAAAAAGCCACACCCACAACCTGTGTACCCAGAGGCTGGTTTCTACCTCCCTATAAGCAAAACATATATTCTATTTAAATTATCATTGTTTTGTTGTGAACAGGGACTCTTGAATCTCTGGCTTTGCACTCCTATTGCTTTAGACCCAGTCTCCCAAGGCTGGTTTTCATTCCTTTCACTCTTTTAACAGTAGACAACTGAGAACAACGATTCTGGAAATGGGTAATTCTTTGGAGCATTTAATGAAATATATAAATATTTTCCACTGAGAAATAAGTAGCCATAAGTAGTCAGCAATAACCTGAACCAGAACTCAATTCTCAAGAAATAATCATAGCTAAGACTCATACAGGAAAGATTAAATGACTGCTTGGAAAGGCAGAAAAGAGCCTTCTAGAGAAAGGTACAGTCGGGAACAAGGAATCAAACAAAATTGGTCTGATATCAGAGTGCACACCAAAAGTACTACTTTAATGATCTCAGACACACAGAAAGTCTAAACACTCCATTCCTTATCGAATTCATAATGCCTGTGTGTCTCGCTCTATCCCACTTCTTAGGACTGTCACACAAGCCTGGATAGGTAGTATATCTTATGCAAGGAAACAGACCCGACCTCAGATTTAATTAAGAAAGGAATGAAAGTTATTTCTCTGAATGAGTCGTTTCTGTTTCATATCGAGGTTGAGTTCATGTTACTATCCCCCAATGCAAAGCTGTGAGAAAGGAGACAGGAATAGCATTAAGTGTGGTCTTGCAGGTTAAAACAGAACAAAACCTTTCCTGAGAGAAGTCCTGTTTTTCTCAGCTGACCTGCTCCATCCTCTGTCCCAGAATCAAAATGTTTTACTGCCCCCTGCTGCTTTTAGCTGCAGAAGCTGACAGAAGTTTGTCTCTTCTGCAGTCTCAGTCACTTGACCAGTGCCACCCTTTAACTGCGTAGCATCCTCTTTTCTAGGATGAACAAGCTTCTCTTTGTGGCCAAACTGAACTTTTGTATTCAGGAAGGTATAATAATTATACAAAAATATACAGAAACAGCTCACAGCTTTGAACAGCCTGTGTCTACTTAAGAAATGCTATGTACACCACTTATTTAGAAAATGTCAATTATATGTTTTTGTCAGGAAGGGATCACTAATCCCCCACATATCATGTGTCTTGATTTGATGGTAACCCAAACTTTATTACTTAAGTGCACAAGCTGTGTATATAATTAGAGGTTTCCCATGTGTGATATCACATAGTTTAGATTCAGATGAATACAAAGTATGAGCTTGCCTTTTCCTATGCTACAAATATCTGTGTGTATATTAATTTTAGGTTATTTCAACAGGTAGTAGAGGCCTTAATTTTCGCCTAAGTTTTTATTTAACCAGGTCAAGCGTGGCAAAAGTCATGTTTTCTTCCTTCTTAGTTTGTATAAAGTGGCGTGGGGTGGTATAAGTTACAAAATCTATAATAGCCAAACAAGAGGAGGAGGAAAAAATCAAAACAATAGTCCCCCAAATTATTCAGTCTTACAATGAATACGTAACTTCTAAGTCTATCCTAGGTGTGGCTTGCTTCCAATACTGCATCCAGCAGGTATTCTGCATGTCTGTTCACACTAATATTAACGGAAAGATATGTCTTTCCTTCTTTGGGAGCTCAGGGTCAAGTGTAAGAGCAAGCAGAATATTCTTTTTACATTTTTCATCTTAAATGCATGAAGATGTCTTGCTCTACCACCCACTTTCACGTCAGTGTTAGAACTTTTATTGCTTCTTTTAGGGTTATACATTATGTAAGAAATGACCAGAACATTGATACCTTAAAATAAAACTACATGTAGACAATTCTCAGTATATTCAGCCTAGAAAATCCACTGATTGCACACCACTTATTAGAGGTTCATTTGGCCCAGATTCAGGTGAAGAAATGATATCAAACAAGGAAATCAATTTAAGAGCTCTCTTTCATTGGTGCCAATGTTAATATTCCATTAGAATGTCTTACTTTACATTGTAATGTAAATGTAATGTCTTACACTAAATTTCCTTTGAAATCTCTTTCAAAAACACCTTTCAGTGCATCTACATCATCATTTTCAAAGTCCTGTACTAAACTCTCAGTTCTATTTCATCTCATTTCGACTTCCCCTCTACCTAGAGGGGAAGAGGAGGTGGGGGAGTCTGCCACATACTGCATAGAATACAGCATCTCATTGCAAGACAAATGTGACTTAGGGGAATGTTATCAAATCATTCCCTCCGCCAACTCATCTGTGCAGGGAAAGATATCTGTTCTGTTCTCAAACATGAAAAGCGTATCCTACAGATTTCAAGCATGAATCTGCATCTCTTCAGCATTTCCTGTGGTTTTTCCAGACTCCCCAGGTTACTGAGTCCATTACACCAGCCTCCCCAGGTTCCTCTGCTGTGACCTCTTTCAGAGGGCTACTTGTTCTTCTGTGTAGGTGAGAGTGTGTGGGTCCTTGTTTTCCTGTTCACCTAGAATGCTCCCAGTCCCAATGGCATACAATTTTCTTATCAGATCCACACTCTAGTACTTTTCTGTCGACCTCTGCAAAGGCCACTGGGAGCACACAACTTCTTGTCCAGAAGAGGAGCATGCCTCTTCCTGCTGTGGCATTTCACCAGGTGGCCAGTAGGTTGTCAGCTTCCTGACAACCTGTGCTCATGACCAGAGAGCTAAGTTCTTTCTAACACAGACATGATGCAAAGGAGACCTAGAACTAGCGCCAGCGAGACTGTGCATTTCTGTAAAGTGATCTGTATGTCTTGTGCATGAACATGTTGCTGTCAGATCTGAGATCTCCAAAGAGTTTTCTAATGATTGTTGGAAAAAGTGGACACAATAGTAAATCAATAAACATGAGGATACCACACGTTGACCAATCCCTTGCTTCAAAGCTTTTTAAGCCAAATGGCTGGCTTGTAGTCACTCCGAGAGGAGCCAATGGAAACCGTGAAGCCAATCCTACATTCTTACGAAGAGAATCCAAAGAGTAAATTGCTATTAAAACAAGTCTTGCATGGTATGAAATTAAACATATCTCACTTCAAAGGACTGGTAGTAAATCTTACTGATAGCATATCACCTCTGGAGAGCTCAGGTCCACAAAGCAACAGAACAGGCAGAGATCAGTGAAACAACGAATGAGTGGGAAAAAAAGAAGAAGAAGAAGAAGAAGAAGAAGAAGAAGAAGAAGAAGAAGAAGAAGAAGAAGAAGAAGAAGAAGAAGAAGAAGAAGAAGAAGAAGAAGTGTTACGACTGCATTAAATTTTAAATCACCATGTGCTTCCAGAACCATCCAGGGATTCAAATGCTTAAAAGGAGAATGTGTAGTAAGTCAAAATCCAGTCTCATACTAACTACCCTGGTATTGTAATTCTAAGAGCCCATTAGGCAAATGGGTTCCGATATGAGTGATAATAAAATGTGAATGTACGCTTTGGAAGTTCCATATCATGTGTCATCAGACACATACAACTGTGTATCTTATCAGGCTGCTGAGTGTATGGTAGGAGACTTTCGGGGATGAAACTGTTTAAAATTGCACCACATCCTCGTATAGCCTCGGGCTCTGTTTAACAGTACTCAGCACTGTGGATCATTCTCTCATGTCATTCCTCCAAAGCCTCACCTGCACCTTTCTCCAAAAACACACGCCCTCCTCCACAGTACTCCTCAAGTGTCACTTCCCCCGAACACGCTATCCCCCTTCCTACATCACCGGGCAGTTCCCACACCAACCCTCCGAAGCTCAGCATTGCTCTTCATAACGTGTCTGAGTCCCTTCCACAGGAGCCGTACTTCATTCAAGGAGAACAGCCCACACTGGCTGCCACATAGTGGACACCTGATAGATGTCTGGGACCTGGGATAATAAAGGATGGCCAAAAAAATGAAGTCTGCATCTTATCTTTTAATTTGAGCAGCCATTTATTACAATCATGAGTGTTCCAGGAAGTCCCAAATTCACATTGGAGGGTTTCAAGTTTAGTTAATTCTTCACTCATAAGTAAAGTGCATAAATGTTATGAGTTGAAGAAAAGTACAAATCCCAGGATATGAAACGAAAGATATAAATAATATAACTCAGGAATTTCCCTAAACTTCCTCATTTCTGAATATGAAAAATATCAACAAATATAACAAAAAAAAACAATCTTCACTTCTCTGGTTCTATTTTTGTTACTTTATAGACATGTATATGTTTTGTTACTATATAGATATGTATATGAGGAAACTTTTCCTATCTGACAAAATTATACTTTTAAATGTGCACACAAATTATCTCCTTTAAAGCACAAAGTCTGAAGACAATTTAACCCAAAGTCGGTCAGTACACAGTATAGATGTGCAGTGGTCTTGACAAACACCCCAGTCACTGTCCATCATGTTTAGCCATACTTTCCACTGAGAAATAAGATAGTCGTTATTTCCAGTCATAAGAAGGACAGTTGTCAAGACAACTTTACTCATGGGGGATATAATTATTCAAAAATAGCCTTCCATAACATTTTTGTAAACCTCAGTTCATACTCACAAAGGAAAACCCATCATCTCCCTCTAATACCTTATTAATTAACATAATCAACAATTTAAAAACACAAATGATGTTTTGAAGAGGTTTTGAGTTCTATCTCTTATTTCTTCCAGGGACTAGAATTAATGACATGAGAATTTAACTTGAGTTTGAGCGACTTGATTAGTACAACGTGTGGTAGCATTAGCTGACCATGTCCTGTCATAAGGACAAAATGGAAAATGGAGGAGCAAAAGGGAGGCTGGGTACAACAGGGATACTGTTCTAGCCACTAATGTGCCATAGCTCACCGTCACATTGCCAAAACGAGATACCATCACCCCAAAACTGGCAAATAGGCACTATCAGCTAATCATGTCTCAGCTTAGGATTATCTCAATATCATATTCTGAACTGTAAAACGCCAGGACTGTAAGTACTGATATGTTCATAGTTATAAAGTATGGACAATTTGATCTAATACCATCACAGCTCTGAGTAAAACTTGCCCAAGTTTTTCTGTCAGGGTAGTATTCACTTTCTCATTCATGTTTTCCGACATGTATCACACTTCAGGAAGTCTGTTTCAGGTGGAGAAATATGAACTTTCACTGAAGTAATGCCAAGACCAGTAAGATGAATGTGAGCGTGCGTGTGTTGCATGCATGAGTGCGTATGGGCGTGCGCGTGGGCGGGCATGTGTTTGGGTGCATGTGTGTGGTGTAAACCCGGCATACACATGCATGCCTCTGCATATCTACATAAATGCCTTCGCCGAGAACAGACGAAGCTATAAGATATGTTCCATGATGCTGGCTGGTGCTTGATCCTATCAGGACAGAGGCTCTTCCTAAAACTGTCTCACATTGTTTGTTTGTTTGCTTGCTTGCTTGATGTGACTTGTGATCACAAAGCCCCACTGACCCTCAAGTCTCCATCTCTTTGTCCTGGAGGTAGTGGTACAAATGCGAGCAGGTACTAACTTCCTGTTTCCGGTTTAGGTGATATGGATCCAACTCATGTCCTCACTGGAGCAGGATGAGCAACGATTTCAGCTGAGGTCACCTACCCAGCCTGAGATGAATCTTTTCAGTGAGAAGATTCTACAGGATAGAGTCAGTGCTCTAAAAATAAAGCTTCAAATTCACTCTGGTTTTGTATTTTAATCTCTCGGCAACGTTATCCTATTCGAATAAAGTTCTTGCAACAGCTGAGTTAAAAATTTTTTTAAAAATTAAGAAAAAACTTACTAAAATTAAAAAGAAAACTGGAAGTGTATCTCTCTTACAATGTAAAGTGAGTAAAGGGTCATTAATTAGTTTTTTTCATATACAATCGAAAGCTTATTACAGTGTGAGTCACTAAAGATACAGCAAGTGAGGAGCGCATGTGGGTTACACAGTAATTGCTATAAAATTATCTGCACCTCAAGAAAACATATACCACACTTAAAAAATAATAGCCCTTGTCACAGAGTTTTGTTGCCATAACTGATAGATTAATACATTTGCCATTAAGGACCAGACGATCAATATTACAAAATACCATATCATTTCTCATCATGTCTGTTACAGGGCCCTGAGGTCAGCCGATGCAAATCAGGTAGTTTGGCGTTGACAAATGGCCAAATGCAGTAATTCCAGATAACCTCAATAGAACATGGAATTAGCTCCCCCTGTTGGGCCTGAAAAGTCCACCATTGTGAATATTACATCATAGTCCAGTTTGGTTTTTAATTTGCCTAAAGAGGGAGAGCACGAGAAAGAAGACATGGAGTTGGATGGACGGGGATGTGGAGAGATCTGTGAGTTGATGAGGGAAGAGAAACTGTGATCAGAATATGTTGTACGGAAAATTACTTTCAATAAAAAAGAAAATGAAATTGCTTCAAAAAGAGGAAGGGGAATATGTGTAATATTAATTAAAAGATCCCCAGCTATTTGGGTGTCTATATGATGCATTGTCATATTTACTATATGAAAAGAGTTCATAAAAACATGTATTATGAAGAAGAGGGTCTGAGCTTCCTCTTTGGAGAAACACAAAAATGTTTCAATGTGGTCTGTAATCTCACACACGCTTTTCTCACTTAAAAGAAAACTTCTATGAATGCAGTGTGCAGGAACAGACAATATTGCTGTCTCCATAAAGCTGGAGACCAAGTTCTGCTAAGGTGAAGAAGTCTTTTTCTAGTCTGCTGATATATATATATTCAAAGTGACATTTTTCTTTTAAAATGCACATTCTTGCTGAGAAGAGATTTGCACTACTTGGGACAGAGCTAAGCTATGACTCTGATGCTGGGGACGTTTCCCTGACCTATCTGCTCAGGGGCTTCAAAAAGAACTGATGTGTGCAAGAGAGCTAATTGGGAGCAAAGTACACGAGAAAAGCCCAAGTTACTTTTGCACATGGGAGAGTGAAGGGAACATGGCGGTCACTGAGATAAACATGGATTTGCAGTATCTCTCGAACCAGAGTTTGAACAAAGACCTCACCACCGACCACACAGATATCAATCACCTCAGTACAGCAAAACCTCTGCTACCACTGCAGTGTCTACCAAGCGAAACCCACTTCTTCACAAACTGTAGCTTGGCTCAGAGAAAAAGAAAGTATTTAAATAATTTAAAATAATAACTAAACCCCAAAACATTAAGTATTTAGCAACTTAACATGATGCTTCCATCGTAGCTTGAGACCTACACACTTTATTAATACGGTGACATGGCCTCGGCAACTCAAAATATTAAGAGTGAGATGTAATAGATTAAGATTAAGAGTCTCCTATTAATTAGCGAAATTCCACTGTGCAGCCAAGGATTCAGTGGAGCAATTTGTTTCTCAGTTAAAGAGCCAGGAGATAGCTGTCAAACTTGTGTCTCTGGCCTTCTCCTCAGTCACAAAAGAGGTATAAAGGAACAGGCCAAAGAATGAAAACGTCGTTGGCGATGGTGTACTCGTTTGTTTGAGGGTTTTGTTGTTTCTTTTATTTGAAATGGACACAGCGCCATTTTTCGTCAAAGGAAAGGTATATAGAATGCACATCCCTGTGCACTTTTCTAAAAATATATGGTTTAGACCCCAGTGCTGAAGCTGATGCTGGTGCTGCCTCGTTCTGCCTCGTCCATGCATATGGGTTAAATATGCTGTGCACAGGGCTGGGAACGGGACCAATGTTTACAACACGGTTTCTATGGGAAAACATGTTCCAAGTTCTAAATAGCTTACAAACATTTATAATCAACTGCTCTAAAATTTGTGTCTAATAGGACACACACACACACACACACACACACACACACACACACACATGACAGGCTATCAGTTCTAATTATAAATCACTTCTTCACCCCTCCCCCACTTCCTTTTGCATTTTGTCGAGAGAACACAATTCTCATGACAAATACACAGGTATTTCATTTTTTTTTTTTGCTCTGAGAAGTCCTATAAATGTTTCACATTAGCAGCCTGAATGCAAAATAAATCTCCAACCAACATAATCTAATTCCATCACAAAGCCTTCTATTTCACTGAGCTATTTGCATAAACAGATAGACAATTCTGCCTTGGGAATCTCAAAAATGTGATGTTCTAAATTTTGCTGGTTGGCAAACATATTTTACTGACTAGGCTCCTCATTTGTGAGAAATGACTGGACGTCGGCTGGCACACAGCTTATTGAAAACATCCAAGTTCTTAGCATTCAAGTAGAGGGGAAAAAAACTAAGAACTTTTTGCCTCCAGACTCAGGCAAGCCTAGAGCATCTTAGAAATATGAAGTGGTTATAAATTTTTATAAAGCAGCTTTTCGATGAACTCAAAGGCATCTTCAGGGGTTCCTTGTCTCACAATTTTGATTCTGATTTTCTTTTTATCTTTCTTTTCTTTTTAAATTTAATTTAATTAATTTATTAATTATGTTTTCTCTTTTAACCCGCCGTATAGAATTATGGCTTCTGGGTTTGTGATTTTATGGGGTTACTGACCGCGCTAATGAGTAGGTGTTTGCTTCTATATATCTTTATTGTGCTTTTGGGGGAAGGGGCGCTCTTTTCTTTCTGTTTGCTTTGTCCCATTTCTATGTGTTAGGTTTTGCTCTATCTTATTATATTTCATTATTATCCCCAATAACAGATGGATCCGAACAGAAGGAGAGGTTAGGAGGAATTTAGAATAATATAAGGAGAGGAAACTGTAATTTTAATATGTTGTGTTAGAAAAACTATTTTTCAATAAAAGGAAAAGAGGCAAGAAAAAAGTTTCAGCATCTATAAATATGTGTGTGTGCTATACAGTTAATGTAAAGAGACTGTGATCTGAAAGAGAAAAAGAATCAGTATATGGGAGGGAGGAAAGAGGGAAACGATGTAATTTGTTATAACCTCAAAAATAAAAGAAATAAATAAAAATTAAATTCTTAAAGAAAGTAAAAGGCACTTTCTACAAAATTTTAAAATTCAAGAAAAGATGACATTTCACATCAGTTATTTGTTTTAAGTGTATTTATTGTCCAACGTAGTTTCTTGTTCCAGGTCATTTATGATGGCCCCATTTGTCTTATTAACTATTTTAACATACTGTACTAAATAACAACCTTTTAATAAAATAGCATGATGTCTCTTTTCAGAAAAAAGAGAAAGAAGACAGACAAAAAGAAATCTATATGAATTTAACTTTTTTCCTCCAACCTGGCCCACAGAGGAAAGCCTGGTCTACTCAAGAAAAATGAGCTGGGGGTGGGGGCTCGGGTGGATGTAAAGAAAGAAGGAGACAAAGGAGGAAGGAATGAAGGAAATAAAAACTATACGTTGTAAAATGTGACTAAAGAAAGCTAAAGCCTAAAAATGGGGAGGGGCGGGGGAATCAAGAAACTGTAGCAGCAAAGTACATTGAAGACCCTTCTCCTGTCCTCTGGTCTCACGTTTACGGTCTGTGCACTGAGCAGTTAGCTTCCCTCACAGGAAGAGAGAAAGGGGGATTCACACTCATCCTTCTCTGTGTGCTAAGAACACAGTTCTTTAGAAACTCGGTGCCCTTCAACCACTTTTAGATGATTTTAATGTATCTGCTGAAATCTGCATTTTGCTTGCCAGGACTGAAATTCGGGAGAAGAAGTAAAAGGAAATGGCCCGTTTGTTTTTCTTCACACAGAAGCCCTACCACAAGATGACAGGCTGTCCAGCCAGCTCAAAAGCAAATGGTGCATTAGTCAGTTAAGGCGCAATGTTGTTTATAAATGCACAAAGCCAAGTAGTTAATAAATATTTGAAGGCCTTTACTTCCTGGGGCTTACTTGGTATCCATAGTTCAGCATCCCAGAGTGGAATATCAGGGCACAGCAGGGTTGTTTACCTATCAATCAACTGTCAATCTAATAGGTTCTCTACAAACATCTGCCGTAGCAGAAGATTTCTTGTCCAGTCTTCTTAATTAGAATTTTTAAACACAGTGGTAGACACATTTCACATTTTCTAAAACTACTAAATTAAATCACTACACACAAAAGGAAAGGTAATGCCATGGTAACTTTTGTATCCCAGGGGGTATGGAGACTTATTTAATTGCTTCCCTAACAGATTATTGGCTTATTTTTCTTTTGTTTTGTTTTGTTGTTTTCCTTCCCACAGTTAAACATAGCATTCAACTTTCTTCTTCAAACTGTGTTATTATTATATGTAGATGGAACAATAAAATAAACAAAGTCTTAGCTACGAATCACTAAATTCATACTGGCAGAATATGAGCTCGTTTTCTTAGCTTACTTTCAGAAGCAGAACAATTATAATGACTTCTCAGTGGGGATTTGTCAAGTTTGTTAGTGTGACTAGGAAATTTGTACTATGTCAAAAGCTCAATGAATGGTCATCAATGGAAAACATGGATGAACATATTTTTGTCTCTTGCGCATCTCCTTGGGTTAAATAGACATCATTAAATGACAAACTATAATTCAAATACAATGCAAAGTCTCCCCTATAGCAAAAACAGCAAAGGACCAGACAATCAAATACTAATTTCAGTAACACTTTGATACTGAGTTTTTTCTTCTTCTAATATTGGCTTTTTTAAAAGTAGTCTATTAAAGGGAGGGGTAATAGGCATGACTTTAAAGATTTCTCTACAATCCCCATGTCCTGATGAATCATACATTTTAAGACTTTCAGGACAAGAGGATCACAGCGTACAGAAAGGATCATTGAAAGTGCCTCCTTAGAATTCTGGAACTCATGCCCCATAAGATTTGCTTTGCTTTATTTCACTTTGGATTCAGCAGATGCTTGGACAGCTAAGATAGCTTTGAATAAGGAGCAGGGCAGTGATGGGTTAAATACTCAGCACACGAGTATCATGGGATGGACCAGCTGTTAGAACACTAGATAGTCTCTGCCTGAATATCAACCTCCCTGTGGATTTAACCAAAGTCGTAATAGAACAAGAATCAAAAGCAAAAACTGACTGTGTTCAAACCAGAGTTAAAGTAATATTTTTCCATGAAAATGAAAATTGGAAAAACACAACCCCTGTGTTTTTCAAGTAAAGATTCACACAGGGCTTCCAGAATGGGCATAGAACGGTTTCAAGAGGACTACTTACCATCTTGGTTGCAAACACAGAAATCCTGAGCAATACATTTTATATACTGTTAATTCATTTTAATATAACTCAGTAACAGAAAATTTAACAATTAAAGACATTGTGAACATACTTTATTTCCAACATAACTTTTTTATTGATTATTTGGTAATTTCATATCATGAATTTAATCACAATCCAGGGTACCCTTCTGCTTAACACCTGACCCTTGTGACCTCCTTTTTCAAAAAAAAGAAGTAAGGAAGGAAGGAACGAAGGAAGGAAGGAAAAAGAGGAAGGGAGGGGAGGGAGGAAAGGGAGAAGAGGGGAGAGGAGGGAAGAAGGGAAGAGAAGAGAAGAGAAGAGAAGTGAAGTGAAGAGAAGAGAAGAGAAGAGAAGAGAAGAGAAGAGAAGAGAAGAGAAGAGAAGAGAAGAGAAGAGTCTGTGTCGACCACATACCGACTGGAGCAGTCAAACTTCCAGTCCCCTAATGAAAATGGATTCCTTTACCTTCACTTCTGCCAGAAGCCATCAATTGTGGAGAGCTACACTTCAGCATTTTTATCAGAATTTAAGTACTACCCCATCAGTAAAGATGGTAGATATAGGATCCCATGTTCTTTACAGGGCCATCCTAGACAGTCACATTTTATGCTAAGTCACTTTAGTGTTTTTACTGTGGTCCACTTTATTAAAAAAGATATCTCAGATATTTGAACATTTATAATTAAGTATTACACAGTTTTTCATTTCTGAATACCCCAAGTTCTCTCAATCCATTCTAAGATGCTCATTTATCTAGAACAGCAGTTCTCAACATATAGGTAATGACTACTTTTTTTGAGGGGGCAGTCAGTTAAATGACATGACACTTTTCACAGGGGTTACATGTCAAATATTCCACACATCAGACATTTACATTATGATTCATAAACATAGCAAACAAAGTTATAAAGTAGCCATGAAATAATGTAATGGTTGAGAGTCACCACAACAGGGGCACTGCAATAAAGAGTCACTGCATTAAGAAAGTTGAGAACCCTGATCTCGACCTTGACTACGCCTGACCATTTTTCTCTGATTACCCTTCGTATTGTCAATATTTCTACTGAGTCATGAATGATGGTCTCCTTTGGGGTAAGCAACTGATGAGACACAAGTTCAAGTCATGAGTCTGCTTTTCACTAGCCATATTTCAATGTTCTTTCCATAAACTAAGGTATACAAGAGTTCCCTCTTAGCAGAAAGATGCCATATAAGCTCTAACCAAAACATGAAGACTGGAAATGCGAATTTCCCTTTTTGCCGAGCCAAAGCTCTTGTTTAAAACCATAAATGCAACACCTCAATGCAACTGAACATATCAGGGAAAACCAACATGTCTACCTCTTCAGCACTGACTTCAATGTGTAGAGAAGAGACACAGTGGAGGCTAAGACCTTAGCACATTTTCCTGACTTCATTTAAAACATGGGATAGTACCCTTGATGTTCTGGTAGTTTCTAAGAACACAGTATCTCCAGGGAAATGTCCTCAGTGGCAACAAACAGAAGCAGCCGGTGTCTTTGGAGCAGGTGGAGAGCAGGCAGCCGGGAATCTCAGAAGAGTCTTCACTCAGGAGCCTGGACTGAGCCACAGACACAGTGGCAACTCCCCTTCCATGGTAAGGAGCAGCATAAGCATGGTAGAGCATCTCTCTGGATCCTGATGCTGCCTGTGTTTCTCAGATCCTTCTCAGATGGAAATCCTTGGACTCTACTGCAGAAAGCAAAGGCCATATCCATGCACCCATACCCCTTTATTGCTTCACTAGCAGAGTAAGAAGGTATGATAAAGTAAGAGGGTAGGGATAAAGATAAGAAGTGACTCCAACCCAGAAATGTTTTATGAATTGTGATTTTATCTTATACTATGATTGGTTTAAATCTTCACTTGACAATTATCTCTTGTCTCAAAGAATCAAGATGCTAACGCAAGTGCTTTCTTTGCTGTTAATAAAGGCTTTCAGAGCTTTCCAAAAATTTTTCCCTCTATCTGAAATCATCACATTCTAAAATAGATATATAATTTCGCTCCAAAATATCTCTGCATCAAGGCTTCCTCCCCTTTCCTGGATTAGAACTTTTGTCCAGCGATACATCTTGTCACAGACCTCTAGGTTGCAGTCACTTTAACCATAATCGTCATAGACACTGTGTTCCTGAAGCCATTAGCCTCGTAGGCACATCCCTCAAAATGGCCCAATCTACATTTCTTAGACTAACTTGCCTTAATTGACCAGCACAACACACAAACTTTTCTGCACCCATAGACTGCACTGTCGTCCCATATCAGCTAATGCTGATCTGTCTACATGACTCCCTTTTCCTCCTCTTGGATTTTTAGAAACTACTGAAAACAACGAAAAATGAAATTCGTATGTTGTCATCTCAAATACACCACAAAAATTCATCTTCAGTCTTCTGGAGCCCTGGTTCACTCAAGAGTCAGCATTATACAGAATACTGACAGAAGTGCCACCATAGTTTCATTAATCAGTCACAAAACAGGGGAGCTTGGAATACAGAGGCAAAAATAGAAGAACCTCTCATCCTCCAAACCCAAGTAACGCTACAAGCCAGACATCTGAGCAAGATGGAGTCGAATTTGACCAGCTTAGTAGGCCGAAGGAATAAATTTTTTCCTTTAATCATGTCAGACTCAAACAGCTGTGATTTTGTTACCACTCAGAAACAGCAACAACAAAAGGATGCCACAACTCTCAACAACATTAGATGTTTGATACCATTCAAGACATGTTAAAAGGTTCCCGCTTACTTCTTATAACAAGGTTGTGAGTTAACACAGTTTTCATTTACTTACTTCTTTAAAAAAAATTGTGAGTTGTTGATACAATTTTCATTTCACAGAAAGAAAGAAAAAAGAAAAAAAGACCCACCAGAGCAGAGTTATTTTACCTAAGTAAGGCATTTAGAAGACTGCTGTGTGATTCTAGTTAAGGAACTCTGAGCCCTGAAACTGTGTCTATTTGTGAATAGTGTCCCACTATCAACTCCTCATATCCAAAAGCAGAGAAGGATTACAGGACCGTGGAGTACTTAGAGATGGAAAGTATGCTAACCCATGAGAGGCCAGATGATTGCTCATAAACCGCTCTTCTGAGAGATTAATTGGTTAATGAGTCTGGAATTTAGCTTTAAAAATACACCTGCCTTGAGATAGGTTTGAACTTAAATGCAGCCAGAAGTCGTGCATTCTTCAGCACATACACGGGGACAAATGACAGCCACATGACTCACATGTGCACACATTTTGCAGGCCTACAATGGCTAGTGGGACTTCCCAGGAGTCTTTCCTGTAAGCCCATTCCCCACTTCTAAAGTCATCTGAGAAGAACAGCAAAAGAAACTTGCAAATTATTCGAGGAAAGCACTGCATTAAAATTACTAAGTAAATTAAAAGTCTATTAAGTTGTTATCATTATGATGGTATCCATATTTTTCTAGCAAAGCGTTTGGCCGCTTGTAATTTGTTTACATATTCATAAGTTAGTATTAGTTTCCCAACATGTTATGAATACTAAAGAAATAGAAAAAGTTTTTTTTAAGACTAAGATTTAAATAGAAATGGATGTAGAAAATTTGAATATTTTCTTTCTCCCTTTCTTACACATAGAATCTCTATGAAAAGTGTCTTCTTGAAGGGTTGATAAAACACAAAGAGCTTTGGAAGTAGACTTTCTGAGTCACATTTTCTTCCTTCGCAGATGCTTACAACCACTGCTTAACCTCCGCAACTGTAAGATCATAGATACTGAAACTACAGTAGACTTTTCTGAGAAACCATGATGGAGACATGTACTACACTAAAGACACAGAATTAAATTATGAATATTTACTGAATGTCTTTCCGGAAATGTTTCGGACATCTGGGGAATATCATACAAGGGTGTGGTTCATGACCATCCATGAGATTCTTACAAAAGTCATCCCCAAGATTATAGAAGTAAATAATTGGCCAGGGTACTTAAATGCCTTGGAGTCACTATGGAAACCTCCAATGCTCTCATTGGCTCACGGTACCAGCTGACTTGATTCCACCTGAAGTCATTTTGGAAGAGAGAAAATCAGTTGAGAAAATGCCCCCGACAGACTAGCCTATGGGACATTTCCTTGAGGATTAATTTAGGAGAGCTCAGCTCAATGTGTGTGGGGCGAAATCACATGTGTTAGTCCTGCATACCATAAGAAAACAGCTCGAGGAGGACAGGAGGAGCAAGCCAGTAAGCAGCAGTGCTCCGCTGTCTCTGCATTCACTCCTACCTTCTTCTCTAATGTCTTTAAGTGATGGACTATAAGCTGTAAAATGTCATTTGTGTGTAGGTTTTATCACAGCAATAGAAACCCTAAGGAGGACACTCACCAAGTTGGGCGTGCAAGAGATTTTGTGCTTGGTCTGCTATGGTCCTTTCTATCTGGATGTAGACAATTCTTTGTGTCCCCATATGAACAGTCATCTTTACGTAATCTTAACAACCTCCCCAAGGCCAGTTTTTAAATAGTGTTAGCACATAAACCTAGAGGTTAAGTTTCCAATACATGGACTTCGGAGGATTGTGTTCAAATCACAGTATGAATTGAACCATACATAAGACAATGAAACAGAATAAGAATGAGCCAGGGATACAACACCTGTCCCTGATGACGACGACGATTTTCTTTTATGTAGTTATTAGAGACATGTGAACAAACAATATGAAAACAAACCATAGTCTGACAAGACAATGTTTGCTGGTATTCATTCAGTACATAATTATTGGTCAAGTAACAAATGCCAGACACTGGCAAGGCAGTAGAGGAATGAGTAAGGAATGGGTAAATACTCGCCTCTGTTTTCAAGCTGTAGTAAAGACAGAGCATTCATACATGATGACATGAACACATGTATTTCCAGAGCTGAGGGAGGGAGGGAGGGAGGGATAGAGAGAAAGAAGGAGAGAGGGGGAAGGAAGGAAATGGAAAGAGAGAGAGAGGGAGAGAGAGAGAATGCATTTGCCAAAGATTGCTCAGGCAAGGAGGAAGGCAAATCTCAGAGATACAGAAAGTCCCACAGCTTCCTCTAGATCCCAGAGAGGAATAGGAGAGTGAAAGCTGCCCAGAGTGTGGCAGGTATACAGGTCTCTGAGGCTCACTAGTTCCATATCTGAAAAACTGAGAGTCCATAAAGCCCTGAATATCCCATTTGATCTTCCCCCTTCCTGTCTCTTTCTTTCCCTTCTTTCAGCAAATGGTGCAGTGGGTAGCCATCACCCCTTGAGAGGATCCCTACACCTTTTCCTTCAGTAGGACGAAAGCACATGGAATCTAAAACTACTGGTAGAGAACTGCCAAAGAAATGCACCACATGCTGACTAACCTGTACTCGTCAACCTGCCACAGAGCCTTGAGTGCAAGGGAACTAAACCCAACTGGGGTCTCCTGGGAAAGAGAAAGAGAATAAGGCTGGACTTTTCTACCAGGTTGCTCCGGCAGTTCAGAAAGTAAAGGGACCTTCCTCATAGGGAAGCATATGTGTACAGCACATGCTCTCAAAAGACTGCCAGTGCTCCCAATAGCCCACAGTGGAAATGCTCGGAGACCTGACCGAGTCTATGTACTTGATTGACACCAGGACATCAAACAGGCTGTACAAGAAGCTAGAAAGATAAGTGCACTTTAGCAACATTTAAGAGACGGAGGTGGGGCCTAAGGATGGTTTCTCATGCCACAGACACCATTTGAGATCTTCCCGCCAATGCACAAAGACTGAGTTCGCTTTGCCAGTCCATATTAACCTACAAGCTATAAGAGAGAGAGAGAGAGAGACAGACAGACAGACAGAGAAAGACAGACAGAGAGACAGAAAGAGTTCAAAATAAATTTCAATAATATGCTCTCATGATAAGATGTTGAACATAATAACAACAAGAAATCTTTGCCTGGAAATTAAATGTGTTATCCGTTAGGATACAATAAATAAGCTGTTGTCTTTAAGTATTAACTGTTTAAAACTCAGGCATAATGTAATCGAAATTGTATTGTATTCCAAAATTAATATTTTTTTTCAATTTTCATACAAATTTGGGATGGAGGAAAAGAATGAAAAGTCTTGTAAAAAAACATATGGGATCATTAAAAGTACTTACTGCTCTTATAGAAAAACGGGTTTGTTTTTCTGCTCACACTGGGTGGACTAACTAACTAACCCTAACTCTATTTCAACCCTGGATTCTGGGCCTTGTGGGTAATGCATGCACAATGTACCCAGACAAGCATGTAAATACACACACACACACACACACACACACACACACACACATGTACACGCATCCCAAATGTATTTTTTTCACTTTTTTACAAATGTATGTCGTTTCTCCTATGTGATCGCCCTAAGATAACTGATAACTGCTTTGGGGATCACAGAAGTGAGTATCAGAAACTGCCCTCAGCATCTTCAATACTTGGAAAGAGAAAGAGATGAGGGGCAAACTTACTATGATAAGACAATTGTTCTATTAAACTACTGAAAGCACAGGAGAAAAATATCACCACCACTGTAAATATGCAGCCTCAGATTAGATTTCCCACCCACACATGGGCCTTGCAGAGGAAAACACTCTTGGATTTGTTACATACTATCCTGGAGTTGTTTACTCCACAGAATGGTCCAACAAAGGGACCAAACAAAAGATGATAGTGTGGTAAATAAAACAAGACCACATTCCTAAGACGCAAGGCAAAATACAGAAGGATCAAGTGTCCCTGTATCTCTCTCTCTCTTTCATGTGGTGTGTGTGCCCACGCATGCATGCACGTATGTGTCTAATAAAAGATGCTTTGGTTTTAGCACAGTAAAATCTTAATTTTTTTTTTTTTACTGGTGCCAAGTAAATTATGATGATGGGCAGAGAGGATTCTGTAAGTGCAAAACTCATCTGTTATCAACCTGCCTGCAAAACTGTCCATTAAAGCTGACTCGGGGCAGGGCTACTAAGATATGCCACAGAGGATGCACTTACCATTTTCCTGGGACAACAAGTCCCATCATGCCTCGCTCCCGCCCTCTTGCTCTCTGAGATGTGGGCCATGCGCCCATGCCGAGTCACTTTTTGTGTGGCTGGATTTGCTAAAATAGAAAATTATTTTGTGTGTGCAAGCACTGTGGATTTTCCCTCACCCCCTTGCACAGAGAATACGGTTTAAGAGGAGAGGAGAATTTTCCTGGATCTTATCAAGTGACCAAACACAAAAGTCTGAGAAAAGCGTCCCCGCGCGTGGAGTAGAATGAACAGAAACACACAAGCCAGGAGGATCCAGTTCTGCTGCCATTGCATTATGTTCATCTTTCCGCTCACGTTGTAAAAATGAGAGAAAAATGCTTTTATGTGTAAGTTAAGTCAGTCATCCATACACAAAGTCAAAATCACCAACGGCGGAATGTCAATGGTACAGACCAGCATTCTTTTCCTGTCTGTATCAATAAGATGTTGTGCATGTCAAGGAAGAAATGGATAAAACAAAAGCTGCCAGGTTGTGTATGTCCACTGAGCAATTTCTTGACTGTTTTCTTTTTATTTGAACACCTGTGTCTTCTGTGAACGTTGAAAGTTTCACCCATAGTGTCTCACCAGCATGACTGTTTAAATATGAGCTGAAAACAACAGATATGTTAAAGGGAACAGGGGAGACCCCATGAGGCCTCAACCCTACACCTAAAAGCGCAGAGAACCCAGCACTGAGAGTGGCGGAAACTGTCTTCCTCAGGAAAGAGCACACCAATTGTTCATCCAATACCAAATGGTCAGTCCTGAAAACACACACAGACCGGGCAGATTGTACTCAAGAATACATGTCTATATTCATACATACAAGCACACAAAAACAATTCATTTAAAAGAGGGCGTGAATTTGAAAGAGAATGGTACATGGAAGAACGTAGAAGAAGAAAGGGAAAAGACAAATGATCTAATTATATTATTATTATTAGTAGTAGTATTACTATTATTATTATTATTATTATTAATTATTTCAAAATAAAGAAAATTAGCAAAAAAAGAAAATGACACTTAATGAGTAAAGGTCCCGGTGCTCTCTATGGAGTGTTTATCATAAAAATGATTCCATGGGTGTACTGTGTTCTCTCTCCCCTTTACTCTCAGGTTATGAATACTTCTGTGTCAACTCCTTGTGATACTTGCAGGTACAAGAGAAGAATACACCCAAGCCTTCAAAGACTGTTTAACCCA
>NC_137969.1:13818315-13848315 GCF_963924665.1 Micromys minutus
GAGGGAGAGAGAGAGAGAGAGGGAGAGAGGGAGAGAGGGAGAGAGGGAGAGAAAATGCTTCTCCCCTCTAAGAACAGACCCCAGATGCCTGGATGGAGACTTAGTGTCAGGTCCATACATCTTTTGCTCCTCAAAAGGTCAAGAGAATTAATTGTCCAGGTGCACCACACATTCCCAGTAGAGAACGACAAAGAACCATGGCTGTTGTTCTCCAGCCTGAGACTGAATCATCATAATGCAAATATGAACACCTAAGCCTTCATCAAGTGTGTATTATTCGCTATTGATTTGTTTTGTCTGAATGGTTTTCCATCTCTTCATGCTACCATTAGCAGTGTTTGGGAAAGAGGTAGTTATTGACAATTACAACTCCAACCACACATCTCAGAATGAAGGATCATCAGGTATCAATATAGATGGGTAATAGCACATAACCAACCAATCTCCTTTGTGTGCCTTTATTAATCTAAGTCTTTAAATGATTCCCATTCAACAGAAAAAAAATCATACAGAATGTAAACAGGCTGTATTTAACAAAAGAAATCTGCCTTATTTTTTAAAATACTGAAAGAAGAGAGAGCTGTCTGCAATTCACACATAATCCCTGTTTACAGTTCCATAACCCAATTTCCGTTTTTTTGTCATGAATAATTCCACAGGTATAATTCTTGCAAGTGCTGTAAAGAGTCCCTTTTAAATGTATGAGAGAAGAACTATCAAAAATCTTATATACAATTCAATCTCTTCCCTCCCCTCAATTTTATGAACATCTACTAGAGACTGGAATCATTATTCAAGTGTGTCTAACCAGACCTGGTACCATCATGCTGACAGCTCTCCAAAACCATACAGTCCAGTTATAAGTCTGTGTGTGTGTGTGTGTGTGTGTGTGTGTGTGTGTGTGTGTGTGCACTGATGAATAGATAGATAGACAGACAGATAGATAGATAGATAGGTCCTACTAGACCTTACTAGCAAAGTAAGAGACCTTCAGAAGGGTCGGGTGACTTTGTTCACCATCTGCAGTTAATGAGAAAGAGTTCTGAAAATGAAGGTAGTGGAAGCAATTTGATTTCTCTGAAATAGTCTTGTCACACAGCCTATATCATTCCAAACGCAAAGTACTCTTATGGCCTTTCCCTCCAATATCTGTTGGAAATTATTTATCCATCTACCTGTATTAGACTCCATGTTGTACATGGAACAAAGAGAAAGATCTGACAAGATTATTTTTAAAGCTAACACATAGCACACAAGTAGATGGCTTTTATGAAGAGCATATTGGATGAAACAGAAATCGTCATGGAATAACAGCATGGCATTTGCTATGTACGAAGCACATTGCAGTGTGTCCTTAGCAACAAATTTACTTCATACAACATACATCCATGCTTTATACATGAATTTGAAGCTTGGGACAAGTAACAGAATAACATTCCCCTAAGTTACACATTAAGTTATATGAAACAAGAAACCAGAGTAAAGACTCTGCACCCATAACGGCTAAGTTGTAAGGTGGGGGAGGTAGCTCCCTATCTGAATGGGCTTCGTGCAGACGACGTGGAGGAGGATAAATGCTCTTCTGCCTTAGAAGCAAGGTTAAGAGCTCAAGCAGGTGCTGGCCCTGAGCAGCATCTGCATCTTTGTGTAACTGAGGAGTTGCTTACAGCGATGATCATGACAATGATGGAAAACTCAGACGCGCTAAAACAAAATAAACAAAACACAAAACAAAACAAAACTCTTCAAAGTCTTTAGTTCCAAACAAGCTGATTGATACAGCAGGGAAGTTCACTCTCACTAAACTAAGCACAGACAATATAGAGCATGCTTGGATATCTTGTCTCCTGATGCCAATACAATAAGCAAATGTCAAGTCTGTCTGTTTTACTGTAGCTGAGTATATACTATATAATATATATAGTTATTTTTATTTTTGAATGCACAAACTGAGATTGTCAGAAAAAAATTGAGAATCCTTTTTTAGATCTAAAAGAGCTTCAAAATAGCTAATATAGAGACTTTTTACTATGACTTTCTCAGTATAGTAAATTTATGTTAAATCTTTCTCAGTGGAGAAGCAAGTTTTTGGTCTACCAAAATTAAATTTCTTACAAGTCCACAAAATTGTTATTTGCCAAGCTTTTGAATGCTCACAAACTATTTTTCACTCTCAGTGTATCAACTTCTTAATATTGATCCCCATGCCGAGCTCTGGGCCATTTTGGAATTACAGACGACAGAATAAAAGGCCTTTACTCACAGGACTTCCTAGATATCCCCACGTTAGCAATCGGGTTCTCCTTCCCCTTCCATGCTTTTGCTGTTTGACTATGTTGTAGCAAAAGAAGAAAATGTTTAAACATTTTCCTAAATGATAGATTTTATGAATAGAACCTCAGAAAACAAAGTATACTGGGGAATAAAGAAATCGGGTGTTTAAAGAAACGCAGAAACACTGAATCTTCACAGAAACAAACAAACAAACAAAACACATAAAACCTCAAACCAAATAATAACCAGGAAGGTTTTTGAAAATGAGAATATTATCTCCAGTCAAAGTAGGCTACTTAAGAGATTTTAATAGCATTCCATTCTTATGGTCTTCTACAGTGAACCATGTGCAAATGAGGTGACTTGTAGATATTTGATCTGAAAATAAAATCGGAACAGCCACCGAGGGTACTCATCTCAGATGATAAAGCGCTTGCCCCTCATACTTGATGCTCTCTGGCTTACTTCCTCCACATACATAACTAGATGGAATCCCAGCAGTAGAGCTGTAGAAGTCAGACATCAGAAGTTCAAAGGCTTCCTCTCTGCAACAAGCAGGGTTCCGAGCCAGCCTGGGACTTAATAACCAACAAACAAAAGAAAAGTGTTTAGACAAGGATGAGGTTTGTTTGTTTGTTTTTTGTTTTTTTCAGCAAGAATTAAAAGTATGTCTAGAAAAATCTCATTAGGGGCAGGAAAACAGTTCATTAAGTAATAGTGCTTTCTACTCGAACCTAAGAACCCGAGACCAATCCCCAGGAAGTCACGAAAGCCTGATGCAGTAGCTCACATCTGTAATCTCTGTGCTCTCCAAAGCAGGGACGTGAGAGACAGATGATGGAGTCCACAAAGTTCAAAGCTCCTGCAAGCCAGGAGCACTCAGCACAGCAGTAGCCTAGAGAGCTGCAGCATCAAAAACTAGAAAGGAACAACCAACTCTGGATGTTTTCCTATGAACGTCACACGCAGGCTGTAGCCGGTGAGCATGGGTCCAGGCATGCACAGACACATACCCAGGCTGGCAACGGTAATAAACAAAAGAAAACTTTAACATGAAAAGAAAAAGCACAGGACAAGTATGATGATTCCTGGAACGTGTCAGAAACGTTCCACTTTACCAGTATATCATCTGGTACCTTCAAAGTTTCCCATGTACAAGTCAGATATCCATACCTAGCTATATTGAGAGAAGGTGATATGCATCTTTTAAGCGTGTCTTTAAAGTGTCACTAGGCTTGCAGAAGCTCTCAACAGTACGCTATGTGTTTCTCACCTTACCACAGCGCAGAAGACCACTGCTTTTAGTCACTTGTCTCAGAAAAGAACACAGGAGAATGAAGATATTTGAGAGCACTCAATATTTTAATGAAGTAATTTAAAACTTTCAGGTTAATGGCATTATTCTGCTCTTTTGTCTATATATAAGTTTCATCAAAGCTGTATCTGTCTCCAGAGTAACTGGAAAAAAATATAATGTGCTTCCCCCCCCCCCCCGTACCCCCGTACAATTTTCTAGTCGCTAAGTTCCTACTTGGAGTCTCACTTATAAAACAATACAAATACGGTGACTTAAAAGAAAAAAACGTTTAAAAGTATCACACCGAATTTATCAATCTAATAAAGATGGATTAGAAAATTTGCTTTGCAATAGAAATTTTAGAAAGTATTCTAAATAAGTTTATACATTTGTAAATAATGGTAATTTGTATTATTTTGTAACTATATGTTTAGAATGTAGTTTAAATAATGTCGGTATTTTTACACATTTATGAATTTATAAACATTTATACAAAGTGTTTAATTAAGATATATTTTAAATGACTAGTCTAAAAACCTTTTTAAATAAGCATATGAGGCTGAAAACTAAATTTCAGTTATTATAATGGAACAAAAAGGGGGGTCAAGGTTAAATTGTTTATCTTCCTTAAAAAGTTTATCATCTCTCTTGTGTCTCTGCATCCAGAAAGAAATTTCAATGGAACTCAGATATTAAAACCTCCCAGGAAACCAACAGTGAAAACTGCTAAGAATTTCACAAGGTTTTTTTCCCCCTTAGGTGTTAATTAAATGATCATTTAACACTGTGATGTGCACACAACGTGTTCATCTCCTGACAGCACAGTTTGTTATAAGTCCAGGGCAATAAAAGTCTTGGTGTAAAAGCTCTGAACTTCGTTCCCACAACACTCTATGATGCTTTGTTGTGTCTAAGGTTAAGCATGTAGACACAAAACGAAGCTTGCCCCTACTTCACTCCCAGAGCGATTTTCCCATCGCCTAGTGACCTAGGTAACAGTGTGAGCAATAAAGAATAAATTTAATTTCTCCAGCATTTTGTGAGGATTAAGAACAATTGTTGGCTTGCAATGACTTTTTATCCTTGGATTCTTTTCCTCTGGAGCATTCCTCCAGTCCTAAACAAGAGTTCTGGTGGTTTAAGACATAGAACAAACAGAACTTTAAATTAGGCTCCCCCCCTCAATCAGTTAGAACAGTTGGAGGGACAGCTATCAACCTTTCCCCCTGCTGCCTCAGGCTAGCCACATCCAGCTTTAATCTTCTACTTGAAGAAAAAAACCTTCTTGATTAGGGCAAGGCAGTCTTTCCTCCATTCTTTTTTTTTTTTAACCAGACTTACTTATTTCTTCTTTCCTTCAAATTTTTTAAACACTTAAATCAAGTTACTAAACCTGGCCATAAACATTAATTTGAAGTCATTTCAAGAAGCACAGATATTCTCCTAATAACATTTTACAAATAATGTAATGCCCAGGTCTCTCTCTCTCTCTCTCTCTCTCTCTCTCTCTCTCTCTCTCTCTCTCTCTGTGTGTGTGTGTGTGTGTGTGTGTGTGTGCGTGTGTGCTTCTCTCTTTCTTTTTTCTTCCTTTGTTTTTTTCTTGACCCCGTCTCTCCCTCCAACCCTTCTCCCTTTTTTTCTTTTCTTGTCTTCTCATTTCCTTTTCTGAGACTCATCTTTTTATCTCCTGGTTAAGGATTTCCTAAATCACAATTTTTCAAAACACTGCAAGAGCAACCCCAAGATGGAGTCAGCGAGGAGTAACTAGTGGGATCAGATGCCACATACAGCATCCCCCGAGTACGGCATGTGAGTTTTGAGTATGACAAGCTTAAGTCAAGAGAAGAGACAAGCAAAAATATCTTCTGATGCCAGTTCATTCAATTACAAAATAATGCCTAAATTCAAAGTGCTAAATAGTTTACATTTTTAACCAATTCTTTACAAAAAAGGCACTTTTGAAAATGTATTTAAAATCACACATGCACTTTAAAATACATAGAGCAGTAAGAAAGACTTCATTCTCATAACTTTATGAACAAAGGCATGTGAATAGAATAGCATGTTGTTTTAACTAAAACAGATATTTTCACTATTACTAAAAATGGCACTGAACCAGGAACTGATGTGAGTCTCAAGCGTAGCCACAGAATCTCCACTGACAATCGTGAAAGACTTTACTCAGCATCTCTGTTCCCTCCTCTGTCTCCTTCCAGAAGACATGTCATTAAAACAGTGATTTAAATGGACACTGGCAACTTTGCTCCTACTCTTATCCATCTTGTATGTGGAGTCTCAAACTACATCAGTTATGGACTGGAAAAGGAAGATGTGAACTTATTAACAATACCCTGGCTCTAATACACCTCTGCAGCTGAAAGAGATGCAGTGGTACAGATGCCCGGTTTATCTCAGTGCGGGATGCTACAGAGATGCGGGTGGCTCTGCAGAATTACCGTCATTGGACTGAAGACGGAATACAAGGTGAAGCGATAACATCATGAACCTGGCCGGCTGAGGGAAAACTGCAGGGTCGTCAGGGTGATTCTCATCCTCATTGTGTTTGCAATGGAACATTAATAACACTATAAACAGAATGTCTACCTTACTTGAAAACTGACAATGTGGCTTTGAATATAGAATTTGGGGGGGGGGGGAAACTTGTGATACCCTCTAGAAAGTAGATAGTATGTTTTTTTTCAACTTCACAGGTAAAGAAACTTGACTCCAGAGTTTTCCAGGATAAAAGAACATCAAATATTCAATGTAACCTATATTTCAAAATACCATCTTCCTAAGGTGAATCAAGCTGATTCCAATGGTTTAAAATACAATGTGAACATGTACATACATTCAAACTACTTGAGTGTAGCTCAACTACCATTAGTATGCATACCTAGGAATAAAATCTGTGTGAAGTCTAGTCCCCCAATTACAATCTTGAGAAGGTTAAGGAACTGAATGGTTATAATCAAGATGCAAGAAGTTACCCAAATATGTACAATGAATTTTTATCTTGTAAACCACATACTTGGATGCATGCTTCAGAAAAACCTCACAGGTATCTTATCAATGAACTCTCTGGGTTTTAATTTACTATGTTACTAAAGGCTGTGGCCCAAACACCACCTTGCATGCAACACTCTATGTCATGCCAGGGTTTCCCTTCATTTTATAGCATTCCCCAAACCCAAGGCAGAGTACCATGAGTGTTAATGGAGGCAGGCAACACTGTGATGAGAGGCAGGAACAAGGCCAGCCAGCACACCTACTGAGATTACATCTCAACAATTCCATAAGTAATTGATAAACCATGTATTATTTAGAAAAATATTAGAACTACATAATGAAAGCCTTTTAAACTTACATTCTTGTCTGTATCTTTTAGGAGTCTCTCAGGTCAGGTTAAAAGCAACTAATTTGTTACTTAAGGAGAAATAAAGGGCTGGCATGTTAATCACTGGAAATTAATTCGTCTATACTTTCTGTCCTTCGGGTTCTTTTGTTTTCAAACCTAAGTAGTCATTCAGATCCCTCACTGAGGTTTCAACCTGTAACACGCATGCAATGTTTCCCCATGTGGACTACAGGACAGATGGGCCTCTTCCTGCAGAACTCTGGTACACCTGAGCTTCCCCGTGAAGTCAGCAAGTAGCCTTCACTGAGGCTCCCTCCATGAGTAATGACGCCAATCTGGACAATGGTAACCGTGGCAACTGTACCCTGCAATTCCTCCACAGCTAAAGTGGGATTTATTGTGGCAGGGGGCAAACAGGCCAAGAGTAAAATGAAGCCGGGAAGCAGGGCTCCTGACACCTCCAGTGGCGCACACTTTAATCGGAGCTGGCGCAAATTAATTCAAGAGGAATTCTTACATGGCTCCACTGTTGTTTTCTGCTTTTCTGCTTGACTATAAGCATCCTAATGAGACTCTCTTGATATCCGAAAACAAGGCTAGTTGAGCTCAAGTATACCTTTGCCCCAAACCAAAGTATATCTTGCTTTAAATGAAATAAACAGGTGTTGTTTTGATCACACTGCATCTACTGAAACCATTCAATGTTTAGATAACCCAAGAGGGCCAAACATTTAATACGTCAAGTTATCTCCTAAATTAAATTTTGTTCTCCATAATTCATAATGCCTTCCCGGAGTGATCACTTCCTCATTCAAGTTGCGAACCCGGAACACAACAGAGACTTAATTCAGCACATCAGTTATTGAGAGCTTACATGTATCTAGTCTCACGCCAGACCCTTGGGGATATTAAACTTTTCCATAATATATGTGTGCGAATATTGATAAGCACAATTATAAAGTAAAACTTACATCATAATTCACAAATATAAATATGGTTTTAGTTTTCTGAAGTTAAAAGGCCTACTTACAAGAGCATATCCTTTTCTCGAAACTATCAAAAGCAAGGAAGATCTTTGCATTGGAAAAGAGAAAAATATGAAATAAAGACAGCTTAGTTGTGTGTTTGGTACACTAGAGAAAATAAATTGTCAATTTTATAAAACAACAAGAATTTAAAAACCTAGAAGCGTCCTTTCCAAATGGTTTCCCTTGACTATAGTTAGGAGAAAGTATTTTGACAATCTGAGGACATTTAAGACAAGAGGTACTACAAGACCAATCAATTTAAACAGTCAAAAATCTATTCATCTTCGCTAAGAATAACTTAACCCATAAAGTGAGGCATTTGACTTTAATATTCCTACAATCAGGAAGCATGCTGGTTCGCACACTCCTTGAGAAATCATTTCCATGTTGGAACCACAAATAAAATTTGAACTCCGAAATAATGTGATAAAGTGTACCACAGGGACATAGGTGGATATATTTTAATTTCTTGTTTGTTTTCTTTGGATTCAGGAAGATACTAGACTAAGATGGGTTTCTGTTGAGTGCCTTGGATAAGCAATCTTAGGTTAGACGTCTGGATAAATACAATAATACTCAAAGACATCAGCTGAAAACCACTAAAACCAATATTTACAACCAGATGCTTATCCATGGTACCATCAACAAAATTCCTCTCCAGTGAGCCTGGATAGGCAGCTGCAAACTCAGATGGGAAATGGTGCACCACACACTTGCAAACTGCCTTAAAGGACAGGCTTATCTGGACGATTTGCGTATGCTGTTCACTGGGTTCAGCCCATAAGTGGCCAACCTCTTCAAAATTCATCACAGTCTGTTGCAGTTAACTAGCTCCAGATTTCCTTGAAGGAAAAAAAAAAATTCCCTCCACTCTTAGGTGGATCATAAAATGCAAAATCTCGGGATCAGAGGAGGAGCAACGGGGAGGAAGGCATCTCCCTGTAGAAGTCAGAAAAACTGTGTGCTGTCTCTTTTAACCTGTACCCTATCATCCCAGACTTTCTCTTTACTTACACTTTCCATCTGTCAACAAGTGCTTGTAATTTTATTACGCTGTCCTGTAGTTTACACAGAGTCGGGATTATTTTACAGAGTTCCGTTAATGGACTGGATAAACGGTAATGCTATTTAAACTGGTCTGCTCTGGCCAACGCAGCTGTGAGTGTAGTACTATTTCTGAGTAAACATCTTGACCTGAGCATGCAGTGCTTTCTCGGCCCTTCCAAAGAGAAATTGGAGCAGGCAGCAAAGGGAAGGCATACTTGGCCGCTAGCAGTGATCAACCATGTCAAATCATAATTCATATACAGTGTACCCTCTTTTTCTTTTATATCGCATTTGGAGGCTGCAAAATGCATGCGTGCCTGGCATTTCATTTTCAGTCAAAAGTCAGATGGTGACTTGTTCATTACTAAAACTAAGAGTAACACGTATGATGTCCAGCTTATCGGGATAATTTTTGTCTAAGCAAACAACACTAAAATCAAATACCAGCTTATAAACTGGTTAACATTCTTGGCTGGTTAATACGTAGTGAAAATATACTAAAGTATGTGATAAGTTAAGAAATAGATGCTAACTAGCATCATTTGTGGTAGAAAAATAAATTACACTAATCCTACTATGATATTCAGCCAGACAAAACGGATTTCTTTTAATATACACTCGAAACAACTGGTCAAATGTCTTTGTTAGGCCAATATTCCTTCCCTTTTATTCGTCAAAATTCCTGCACATGTTTTCTCCCTCAATATCCTTGCACAAAGATCATTTCTGAAGGAGAAATTCTCTTTTTCTTTCTTTTCTTTTGATATTTTTATTGAATATTTTCATTATTTATATTTTCATTATTTATATTTCCTTTCCTGCTTTCTCCACTGGAATCCCCCTATCCCATCCCCCTCTCCCTTCCTCTATGAGGGTGTTCCTCTACCCACCCACTCCCTCCCATCTCCTCACCCTGGCATTCACCTACACTGGGACATTGAGCCTTCACAGGACCAAGGGCCTCTCCTCTTGTTGATGCCTCATAAGGCCATCCTCTGCTACATATGCTGCTGCAGCCATGAGTTGGTGCATGTGGACTCTTTGGTTGGTGGTTTAGTCTCTGGGAGCTCTGGGAGGTCTGGCTGATTGATATTGCTGTTCTTCCTATGGGGTTGCAAACCCCTTCACCTCCTTCAGTGAAGGAGAATTTCAAAGTATACTTTTGAATGTAGATTTTTATACATTTCCAATATACTACAATATTCATTTCAAGTGAGCAACAAGACACGGGTGTCACAGGAAGGAGAAAAACAATGAACCTATAGCCTCAGTCTTCAAAGGTCTACTAGCTCTCATGTAGAAGTCAGACTTACAAGTTTTGTCCTGCTTACTAAAGACTCTTAGTGCTGTGTGTTTAATTTTAGTGGTCTTAGTATTATTTAAAAAGTACTCATATATAGTGTATTACTTTTTCTCTCAAGAGAATCAACACTTTTATAAATTCATCCACTTCTGTCTAATCCTTGTGAAACATAGGAACTCCAGTTTAAAACAAAAAGATTTCTGATGTGAATGTGGAGGCAGTCACATATCCATAATGGTGGTCCCAATCCGTAGGAGGCTGAGTCAAGCATACTGCCACAGCTCAAGGCTAGCATGCACTACATAATAGGTTCTAGGTCAGCCTCGCCTACAGAATGAGAAAAAAGAAAAGAGAGAAATAAAAGCCAGGATGGAAGGAAAGAAGAAGTGTGGGAGGGAGAAAAGGAGGAAATAAAGGAGAAACAGAAGGTAGAAAGGAAGGAGAGAAAAGTAAACCTCTCCATTTGTAGTGGGAGGAAATGTCTACCATCAAATAGGGAGTCATAACTCTGTTAATATCAACCATGACACCACGAAGGGCTGGGTGTAGGAAATACAACACTTATGTATATATTAGTACTATAGATGTGAACAGTTAAAACTACTAGCTGGCATGCTCACTGGGAAAATTACTTGAGCCAAACAGACATAGAAGTATCCCAAACAAAGTTCCTAACTGCCCTTCCCCCTTTCAAACATGCCTTAAATGAACTAGAAAACGTTGTCACGGCCTTGTGGGGTCTGACACCTCTTCAGGCCACTGCTCACAGCTCTCATGTGTCTCATGTCATAAAAGCTTCAGAAAAGTACAAAATCTTAAACAATGGGACAAGCCGCTTTGTTCCACCATGTACTATTGTCAAAGAGGTCTAAATGTCAAACTGTATAATTTTCTGGTGGGGACTTTTATAATGCATTAAGCCATTCAAAAGTCCTGAGGAAATCAATCCCAGTAGTTCTAGAGAAAACATCGAACACTCTTGTTTGTCAGAGAGAGTCCTGAGGTCGCTTTGTACATTTCTCACAGTCCAACTGATAACAGACAACAGCCATTCCATTTAAGTCCATTTCTGCAGTGCATTAAAGAAAAAGAACATTTCAAAGGCACCGTATGTTGGTTTTGTATGCACACTGCTCGAAAAGTTACACTTTAGCAAGGTCTTCAGACATTAGCTTCAAAATCAGTTATTGCAAGTTTCTTCAGCCCCTAATAATCAAAGCAGAAATGGGATACTATTTAAAAACAAACATGGCTATTACAACACCAAGTGCCTGTGTGTATGTGTGTGTGTGTGTGTGTGTGTGTGTGTGTAGATATAATTTTATAGCAAGCTATATCCTATTTCCTCAAAAAAACATTAGCCCTTAGAGATGATTTGTTAAGAGAAGTTCCTTTGATTTTGAGAAAACACACTTGAATAGGACCCATTAAACAGCAAAGCTCACAAACATGAGCAGTGCGGCCAGGGATTTTTGGCTTTCCTTAGGGAAAGGATGTCAGGAAAGAGAAGGTGTGGGGTGTCAGCTGGGAATGATCTTTGTATTGTGAGATGAAGTATCAGGAGGACTGACCTAGCAGACATCCTGTTTCCAGCAGGGGTGAGTATGAGAGAAACCCCACCCCCACCCCCACATAAACGCTTCTGGAATTGATAACAACAGTATTGAACATGTAGGCTACAGAGCTTTGGCTACAAAATCAAATTCGGAAAAGAGCAATGTGTTCACTTTCTCTACAAACACTTCCATATGGGACTTTCCGACACCCAGGTGGGGCCACTCCAGACAACTTCCCACCAATCCCAGTCATTTCACAGGACGCACAAGCATCAATACTCATTACTATTCATTCTTGCCAACACTTTGTAGCCTAGTTGCCGTTCGCACACAGCTGAAAAAAATCTAATTTTCAAAGCTTTCATAAATGTGTTTTCCCTATTACACATTAGGTCAGGGAACAAGCATTTCTGGGAGGAAAAGCCGATTTCACCTAAGACTTGCAATGTGCTTTTTTTTAAAAGAACAACTTCCCTAACCATTTATGAGGTGTTTTGATGTGAAAGTCTTGCCTTCTAGCCGTTCACATTGCAGAATTTGTAATTCTGGCTTCAAAAGAAGTACTTATGAGAGAGTGTACAGCTTCCAAAGCCTCAGGACAGTTAATATGGCAATCTAATAAACACTATTCCTCAAATTCAGAAACAACGCTAAAACAGAGCTTACAGAAGGAACCCCCCACTTTACAGAAAACAGTATAAACTTCCCTTAAAAGTGGAAGAACAGTAGCAATTTTTCTCTTCCAAATTTGAGGTTTCCTTTGCACATTCAGCAAACCTCCATATCACCTCATAAGAAAAGCCAAGAATAAAGCAACTGCAGTAACACTCACTGGAACCACGGAACGCTACATAAACAAAGCCACCAGAACCACCGAAGAGCTTTTATTTCTTTCCGAAAGCAAAAGGGCAACCTTCCAATCCAAGAAGCCATGAACACACGGATTCCAGGAAAGCACAAGAAAACAGCCACAACTCTATTAATAAACCACAAGGCCAACGCAAAGCAACAGCAAGCACTTGCGTGTCTACTTACAGCCGGTAGAGCTTCGCCGTCCCAAGAAACAGCAGCTCGGGAAACAACTGAAGGTTATTTCTGTTTAAACGCCTTGGGAGAAAACAAAACAAAAACAGAGCTTATGTTACACAGAAAATACTTAACAATGAGCCTCGCTTTACTAATGTCATGCTTCATCCTGCATTTCTAGAAAGAATGGAAGAACATTCAAGAAAATCCAAGTACTGTTGGTTACACCTTTGGTTACATGGTTTACACGTTTGGTTACATGGTTTACATCTTTGGTAACATGGTTTACATCTTTGGTTACATGGTTTACACCTTTGGTTACATGGCTGTTGAAGGCAATTTTCCATTGTCCTTATTCAGATGGTGATTACTGGGACCTAAATTCTTAACCCAAAGCCCAGGCAACATCAGACGAATAGAACACACAGGATGGATTAAGATTTTCTGACTCACACACAGCTTTAATCGAGGATAGATAAATTAATACAGTAAAATCTATTACAAGAATTTATATATTCAAAAATGACTAAAGTTTTAAGCAAAGGCATAGTGGATAGAAATTTCAATTTCATTACCTATTTATTTAACTGGGGCAGGGTAAGAAACTGTCTATAGGACTTTGTCCCCCATAGGTACAATCAGAATAAATATAAAAAAGCTCAAACCTCAATCCACAGTTCTTGACCTATTGCTGAATTGCGTCACATCCTGTTTGATTAAGCAGTGTTTCAAAGGTTGCACTGCACTTAGTTTTTTGATGTTTTAGATATTTGGGGTAAGTACCTAATTGCAACTCGAAGCAAACCTGGTCTATTTTTGAGCTCACTGGAAATGTTCACACCTATTAGAGAAAGTGGGCAAACACTACCCCTGATATACTTAGCAAGCCAGCCCTACCCGCTCTATGTGAATCCTTTAATCAAGTGAATGTTAACCGCCTACTCCTGCTTCTCCCAAATACATTGATGAGTAGCCCATGGGAAACAGCTACACACAAACGATGCTCTAAGACCCAGTGTCACCCTGAGACAGGCAGAAACATGGTCAAGTCTTCTGGATACATGCTAATGGTGTGATGACCTCATTTACTTACAGGTTCATCAGGTGGAATCAGGAAGACCCTTGGTCTCAGCAGGCATTTTCTAAAAAAGCAAACACTAAGAGAATCCTTACTCAAAGTTACCTGAAGGCATGAAGACCTGCCTTGAGAAACCCTCCAGTTGTAATCCCTGGTGTCTCAGCAATGGCTATAAGGTCAGGCTGAAAGCAGGGCGTGCATTTAAGTGAGCTGTGGATCACGTAAGCAGAAGGTAGCAACAGTGACCAGAGCTTCGAGTATCAAAACACCTTAGGAAGCTGCTCATCTACGGAGCCATGCCAGCACGCAGTAAAATTCATACCATGTGTTCCAAGGCACATAAAGGGCAAAAAGGAAACTTAGGGATGAAAGGGTAGATTTGCTCCCACATATTCACTAATTTTTATGAGTGAATTTAAAGTAAAACCAAAACTTTTATCTTATTATTTTTTCTTTCTTTCTTGGGAATGATTTTGAGAGGAAAGTATTTTCCCTGTCCACCATCTTTTACTTTAAACAAAGTCACTTAATTGTGATTTCATTACGATAGCACCTAAAAAAAATATTTATAAGCATCTAAAAAAAAAAAAAAAAAACATTCTTGAGCACCGAAAAACAAACAAACAGACAACCAAACCACATTTTGTAATAGTGACAGTGAGAATGGTTTGCTAGGCAGCAGGACTTCCTTGGAGAATGTATGCACAAAATGCCTATCCTGGTTTCCAGAATGACAGACATGGGGTTTCTTAATCATATTCCAAGCCCTGGATTAACCAAGCTGATCTGATTCTTCAGCCTGAGCGGGCGTGCTACTTCAAGCCTCAAACTGAGACTTTGCAAAAGGCAGCTGTCCAGAGAGAGAGAGCTTTCCCTTCCCATCACAAGGCGCTTTCTTTCGCCCTCTGAAACTCCAGCTATTCTCTGCAAGCTCCATACCTCCCTTGGCTGTGTCCCCAGAGCATTCGATATGACCCCCTTGCGCTGTATTATATTGACTCATGTGCTGGTCTCTTTCCCACTGGGCTTCGAGCTTCTCAAATGTGAAGACCCGATCTTTGTGTTCCTCCCCCTTTCTCTGGCACTTACTAGGTTTGAACTGTATTAGAAGACAAAGCAATCTCCTGTTCTCATTCTGCACAACCCAATCTTTTCTGGCATTTTAGGAGGTCCTAATTGTGTTGAACGAGAAGCGAGTGCTCTCTTTGCATTTTGATATAGTTCAATAAGGAGCCAGGATAATCACTTGATATCAGGACCACGTTGCTCTGGCATAGTTGCTAAGCTACCAGTCACTACCCAGCTAACCAAATCTCTACCACCCAGCATGCCTCCTGTACCCCAAACCTGCCCTTTCTCTCCCCCCAGCAACCACACATGTCAGCATCATGTAATGAGCAGAGAGAACTCAATGTGTTTAAATGAACCCCAATACATCAGTGACCAAGAGCTTTTACCTTCTTGCTAATAGCAGCAAAACTTCATGTATCATGTGAATGCAGACATTTAGGCCACGGCACATGGCATGTCTGTCTCCTTACTGTTGTCATCCTTTTCTCCCAATAGTTCTTAGCTCACATCACAACATCTGACACGAACGAAGCTACACGGATGACTTCAATCACGTGTCCCAACAACCTTACAAATGAACATCACTCCACAAGGTGTGGTGAGAAACCCACAGCTCAGAGGTAGAACTACACATTTGGTTACAGGTGGTGTGAATTTCCATACCTAGAGAATCACCATTGCCGTTCCTTGCCCATGCTTGAAAAGATGTAACACTCAAAGCTTCCCTGAGAATGCCAGTTTTATGTAGTCTACTTCTTAAACATCTTTGCGCTGCTCACATAAAAATGACAGCAACTTAATTTAGAAAAGAACGCTCAGTGGATGAAGTGCTTGCCACTCCCCTCCCCCCATACCATCCCCAATCGAACCTGACAGCCTGAGTCTGATTCCTGGGACACTTAGGAAAATAAGAGGAGCATGCCGACCTCACTGGGTAGGCAGGCACACACACATAAACATGTACATATATGTGCATGTATGCACATGCACACAGAGTAAAAATAATAGTAATAATAACAACAACAGCAACAATTCAGTATTAGGCAGTCATTCTGAGTTTCCTTAAATTTTTATGCAAGTGGATTTGTTTAAACTAATCACATTTTAAACATGAGGCAAAATAATATCACAAAAAAATAGCAGGTACGCTAAGTATAATATACAGAGGCAAAAATTGAAAATGTACCTTTTTTTTAAAAGGGCCTATATTTGGCTCTTGTTTTCTTCCATCAATAATATGGGTAAATGGTCAGAAAATGTTTCAATAAAAAGCCACCAGACTCCTTCAAGTACAATGAAATATGTCAGGCTGAAGAGATGACTCTGTGGTTAAGAGCTCTGACTGCTCTCCCAGAGGTCCTGAGTTCAATTCCCAACAACCTCATGGTGGCTCACAACCATCTGTAATGGGATCTGATGCCCTCTTCTGGTGTGTCTGAAGACAGCTACAGTGTACTCATAAAAATAAAATAAATATATTTTTTAAAGGAACCATTTCATGGTCCCCAGACATTGAAACAGTGAAGGGTTACTGATGTGCGACCACATAAGGTTCTCTGCTAAAAGGCTCAGTTGTGTCCAAGGACACGAGACAGAGCATAGTCACCCCAGTTCTGTGTCCTCACCCTGAGATACAATCTACTCACAAAATCTGAGGGCCATTTGAAGATTCTCTGGGTGGTGCTTCATGATTTCAGACAGATACATGGGGTAAATTTTTTTTAGATATTTTAGATGCCTTTCTCAGGCCAAAGATACTTAAAGACCCTAGATCTGAGCCTCCTCCTGCTTCTGAGCATGCTGTTCAGAGGAGTAGCTGATCTCAGAGCTATGCAAACACTGTGGACTCTGAGATGCTGAGTGCCAACTGCCTGGCTCACAGACCACATACTTTCCCAATGCTTATCTTCCATTTTCCTTTGATGGATGCTTTAAGCATCTTACTTCCCTATCAGCTCAGTTAGTATTTTACCCCAAGATAACCTCCCACCTTACTGAAAATCCAGACTTTAAACAGCCAGTGGAAAACCTGTGCTTTGCACCCACAAGTCAGTGCAAGCACACCTCAGTACCATTGCTCTCCTACTCCACACATGTACGTGACTCTTCACGTGAAATTTCTACTACCCACTTACAGCATTGCTCTTCTGATCCTTGTAGAGCAAATACTTTCACTGTTCATAAAACTAAAATTCAAATTTTCAACAGTTTTTTAGCATCTGTCTTGTTTCATAAAGCTGAAGATTCTTTGTTATTATTTTCAGCAGCACAAACACCGATGCTTCCCTTCTCTGTGCTCTGTTAGGGAAGCCAACTCTTTTCAATAAAAAGGCTGCTTCCTGCTCTCAGCCTCCATTGACTGATACTCTACATATTAAGGGAGAATATGCAATACTCCAAAGAAAAACCTAAGGACAAACTAGGCACTTTCGTCCTATCTTCTGATCCAGTGAAGAAACTCAAAGTGAGAGTAACAAATATGATGACTAATTATAAAATATTCATATTGTAGGATATAAACCATCCCTAAATTCAACGTTTGAAGAAGAAGTTGGGTCAAATTCCACAGCTACAGCTCTTTAAGCTCGGTGGACTGTGCATTCTGAGAAACCGTGTACATTATCCCAGTAATCCCTGCGTTACTGGGATAACCATCCCTATTTGAAAAGTGAGGGAATTAAAGAGTTTTAAAGATGGCGTGATGTCATCAAGGGGTTTTGAAATTCAAGGTTTTCTGAAGTCTCCCTTATTGAACGTTTCCAGATTTAAGGTGAGGGAGGGTTTATATGTGGCTAGACAACACAATCAGCAATACAACGTATGAGCACTTGGCATTCCTGATCGAACAGATGATATTACCAGGCACCACAATGCAGACATGACTAAAGAGTCCACAGGAATACCATTATCACCAGAGTCTAAAATAATATGGCATAGTTTCTGTTCTAGAGCACAGTCCTGAGTCCAGCGTGGATGGATGCTATAAAGAGGAAAGACAAGGCTTTTTATAAAAAAGCCTCTTAAAATGACATACCAACATCCATAGCTTCAAGTCAGTCTCTTTGTCCCCAAGATTCTATTATTACTAATGTCTTCCTGTCAGTCCGGCAGATGGAACTTGTTTTGAAAATAGGACAATACTGTGTGAAGTCCATGAGGGAGGGGGGGAAAAGGCCCCCTTCCTATGCAACCTTGTAAAATGCACCCTGGAAGGCCTAATTCAAGTGGAGAGATATCCAAAAGCGATGCAAGACATAGAGAATTAAATGGGAATTCTTTGACATTCCCTGCTTCCACAAACACATAGAAACCGTGCAAACTAAACTCATTCCAGGAGAAGCGTAAAGGAAACAGCATCCAGCAAACATTGTCACAAAGGATGAGCCCCAGCCAGATGTGGGAAAAATAAACAGCCTTGGCTGCCTGAGAATTCATAGAATAGTCCACAGGGGCAAACGGCTCTTCCTGCCACTGTTTGACTCTGCACCCATAAAGACACTGCAGTGAATGTCTCGCTAAACTTGCAGCAGCACCCGCCCCCATGAAATCTTTCTAAGACTACAGTCAGTGAAAAAACAATTCAAATTTGCCCATACTGCTCATAAATGCATTGGAACAGAGGCCTTTAACAACTACCAATGGTTTAACACATTTTATTTTTATTATACACAGTGTCTGACGTGTTTCCTTAAGAAAAACGTGTAAAATGCATATGACACCGACAGGGATTTTTAAACCAAGGTCTACAATACCAGAGAAGTGTCCCTTGAGATGAACTTGGATTCTCAGCCATGAAGATTAGTGTTGTGAGAGTCTCTTCACAACAAGAAGTATGTCTGGATGAGGTTGCACATAAGCTTGCAGGATTGGTGGGAAGAAGGGTCCTCTACAGCCTTGACCAACAGAATAAATGGTGCTATCCTTCAGACCTGTTCTACAACATTTTCTACACTTGAACTCACGGGTTACAACCTACAATGCATTCTCTATGCCACCACCGCCAGCCACACAGTACCACTTGTCTGTGAGTTGCAGAATACTCCTGTCAGGAGGATGACTTCACAACCACACTAGAAGAAATCATATCTTCTAAGTGTTTGTTCTTGAAATACAGAGCTTGCTCAAACAGGGTCTTTATCCTAAAGGGATCTTAATATCTTAAGTGTAAGGGTGATAAGTTTTATGATGATGAATTGGTGGAAACTTCAAAATATTTAATTTATCAGATTTATATCCCGGGATTCCTCACATTACAATAATTTTAGGATAACTTTTTTTCAAGGAAACTTTGCAGTGGTAAGCCACTAGGACTAAAAATGTCGCTTTAAAAATGAGGAGGATGATACTGGGAGTGTTTGGATAAAGTGTATAGGTCTAAGAAGCAGACAGTTGGAGTGTTGAGGGAAGAGCTGGACCTTAAGAACTGTCCCTATTTCAAAGTTGAGATAACTGAAGATTTTAAAGAGGAAGCTGTATGACCAAGCTCTTACAGGGCAGCTGAAATTCAGAATCTACAAAAGTCTCACTTGTCCAGTGTTCCTTGCTTTAGAATGGAGTTGAGTTTAGATGTGGGTAGACAACCAATCAACAGCATTACTGGTGAGTAGCGTTCACAAGTGATCCAGAAGAAGGTATTAAAAGGTGCCTAAAACCAGGAGCAGCTAGGTAATGAATTTAGCCATGCTCCTCTCTGCTTTGTCTGTCTCTGTCCTGCCCCCATCAGCTGAGCCGAAAACAGCACTACAAAGCCAGAACTCTAAAACCATCTACCCATCCAAAGTGCCTTCCTACTTCTGGAATTATCGTAATGAAGAGTATTGGTATTCGCGAGGTCCCTTCGAAGCCACGAGTTTCTATTCCGGGCTGCTGCTCCCCCACAAGCATAAGCTAGGGAAATAAGTGTTTCATTTTGAAGTATCGTTATATCAAAAATCCCAATAATATGTGCCACTTGTGCAATGAGAGAATCTTCAAAATGGGAGGAATTGATTTTACTAGTAGGACGCCAAAGTCCCTGCAGGCAGCCCTAAAACAGCCCAATCACAGCTGTTATGCATCCACTGCCAATGAGCAGCACAGCTTCAGCAGCCTATGGAACTAGCAACTTGAAGAAAACTATGTAGAACACTATATCCCTTGAATTAATAACATTTAATAGAGGCTGGTGGAGCTATTCCGTGTTCTGTAAGGTGTAAGGAAAAGCATACTTTGATTATCCTCAATGTTCTCTGTAACTTACTTGTATAGACGTTGGTTTTGCTTAATTGGTTTGGATTGAATCAGCTTGTAAAATAACTCCTTTAGATTCCTCCATAGCATTCTTATTAAACAATGAGAAGCTATTGTATTTCAAAGTGAGTGATGAGTATCCTTCCCCTGTGCTGCCCCCGACACCTCCTCCAGAATAAATAGTACTACTGACAAGACAAAGCATTCCAGACACCCTGACATAGCATACATAAGACCTATGGCAGCAACTGTCCCAACAGGAAGTGACATGCACTCATGGGATGCAGGTGCCATTAAAACCTATCCCAACCACCATGATTCATAATCACACGCTGATGAGCCTTTTATTACCGGATGCTGGTTTTCCCACAATAGCAAAAGGGAGTGACTTGAAATGGAAGGAGGGAGCAGAGAGGGATAAATGGTTCCAGAAGAAGGAAGAAAGTAAAGGAAGAAGGAAGGAAGGAGGAAGAAAGGACAGCTTAACATTTTGACTGACATTGTTTTAACACATTAATTAACTGAAAATCTTTTGTGTACCTATAGTTCTGTGATCTACAAGTGTTCTTTCTAATCTCACAATGTTAAATTTAAATGAAAATGACCTTGAGATATTTACTAATTAAACACTCACTGCTGAAAATGTTATAAATACCATGCACTCTTTCCCAATCTGCATTTTCTTTATTGAGTTAAAATCTCCTCAACATTATAAAAAAAAAAACCTAACTCTGATGTTTCCACAAATACCTTCCCAACACTGACAAATGCTATTACTGTATCATTTTAAAATGAAAACAACTTAGAACCATACATTGGATGTGAATAAAGCTGATGCTTTTTATTTTGTTTTGCTTTACATACAAAGGAAAGAACCCTGAAGTCATGCTTTTCTGGGTGAATGGCTATTACAGAACAGTTTCTCATGCACTGCGGCACAATTTGCAGTTCTGCATCCAACTTATTAACAATCATATAGATTATACAATCCAGATTTCACACTAATCCGCTTCCTGTTTCTTACATTCTCCCTCGAAGTTTTATAAGTAGGCAGGTTGTTCATGTGGTATTCATGTGTCTAAATAAAATAGGGGTAGGATTTGTAAGCTATAGTAATTTGAATATAAAACTCACAAAGTCAGTTAGGGTCTTCCCCCCACCTTTTGTATTTTTATTGTTTAAAAAATAAACTGAACAAAATTTAAAATGATTTTCTTCACAATCGTGCTGAATGCATTTCTTAGTAAATCTGCCTTGGCATTTAATATAGTTAAAAATAAATATTTGAAAAGTGTATCCACAATGTTCCTAAGAAATTGCTTAGAATTCCAGAGTCCCAAGGAGATGAATTGGCTGTCAGATAACAATGCGCTTCCATCAGATGGACTTGGCAGTTGTAAACAAATGGAATTTTCTCAGCTTTTCCTCACAAATATGAAATATTTGCTCTCAGCCAACAGCTGGGGTGATGTAAAGAAGTCTTGCATATATATTAGTTTTCACTCAAAACTAGAAGCCCTCCTCCCACTCCCAACATCTGACTTAGTCTTTGTAGAACAGAAAATTGTTCAGAGATGAAGTGACCTTCTCAAGGGAAGGAAAAGTTAAAAAACAGTATCCACTTACAACTCTAAAGGAGTTTCAGATCATATGGCATCTTTAGGATTCTTAAAAAAGAGCTAATTTATTTAAGATGAAAGTTCAAATGAAATTTTGAAGTGGCTTTAAAAGATGTAAAAAAGGAAAAAAGAAAGTGCATTGTTCTTATGTTCCTAAAGAACAAATATTACAACACAAGTAGATGTGAGCAACAGAAAATGCCATTTTCTGTAGAAAATTTTATTATAAAATCCATTTTATCAATACCCATTAAACTACATGGTATAAAATACACTAGGTGTATCAGCTATACCCAAAAATCTAGGAAGTAGTACCATAAATACTTTCAGAGTGTTTTTTTTTTAATATATATAGATAAAAGATAAGCTATGGATATAAGAACTTGGCTATGAACTCAACTAAATTTTTACTTTGTTTTTACTTCCTCAAAACGTATCTCAGTATAGCAAATTAATTTATGTATTATCCTACAGCCACATTCACTATATTGTAATGTTTGTAATGGACAGCGTTTTAAAGTCAAATGAAGTAGATGCTCCGATGCTTTGCTTGAGGCAATAAAAGCACATCCTGTATATTCCCAAGTATATCACAAAGTTACAAGCCAATTCATTACTTTCAGACAATGGCAGAAGATTAACCTTTAATCTGAATATATGTTGTGCGTCCCCCAATAACATATTTAGATAAAAGTATTTATTGTATTTTTACTAAAGTGACTATTAAGGCAGACAAAGAACCTTATTAAAATAAATTTTGGTGTTTTTAACTTCAGTGCCCTAAAAGTGAAAACATAACCAAGACAAGTGGGATCTGTTAATTGCATTTCACATCACAATGTCTATAATTTCTCTGATTTCAGATATAAATTTTGTCTTTTATGCGCACAAAAACATATATGTTGCTAAGTGACATATTCTGTGAACACAAGAATAGTCAAGTCATACTTATATCCCTGAGAATTTTTATGTCTAAAAACAATACTTTTAGTGTGTAAAATTCACTCTTAAACTTCATGAAAAAGAAAATGCCAGCAGCGGCTGATGCCCCATCCCTACTCTAATAATCTTTAGCTTATTTTTCCAGGCAGTAATATTTTAGAAGCTACTATAAAACCATCAAATAGAATTAAGAGCAGCCATTATCACCAATGTCCACTGTAAGTGTTAAACATCAAAAACTCACTTATCCACAACAACTCCTTTTAAATTTCCTAAAGTTTCAACAATGGTGCACTCAGTACCAGAGTGGGTATTTATAAGATTCTCAGCTAAGTCTCTCTTTCCATAAAAAAATATAAATAAAATTACCCATCATTCTTGCTACAGAAACCACAGGTATCACAAACAAAAACATGCGGCTAGTTTAGTGTCAAAGCAATGACCACAAAGAAAATAGCTCTGGAAAGGCCTGAACTTTTAGGCTTTCACACAAGTTCATGTTCTTTACTCAGGATTTTGCACTTGTTTGTGTCTTTTCTGCTTAAACTTGAAAAGCTAAGCCACGAAACTGAAGACATAATCCTTGACATCCATGTGGCTTTAAACACACTGACATGTTGTCCTGGGTTTGGAACTGAAAATACTTACAGTCTTTCCAGCTCCTTAAGATCCTGGAATGCTCCCTTCTCGATGGTGCTAATCTTGTTCTCCATGAGCTGACTGAAATGCAAAATGCAACATGTTTCTGAATGATACCACCTCAGGAGGCTGCAAGTCAGCAGCAGAAACCCGCAACCCCTCTCTGACTACCCCATTCTATATTTGCTCTGAGTTGAAAGTCACCAGCAAATTCAGTAATGAAGTAAGAGAGAACTCAGAGGAGGAAAAGCAGTTCCACACCACAAAGCATTTATTTATATATATATATATATATATATATATATATATATATATATATATATATATATTTATATTATATATATATATGTGTGTGTGTGTATGTATGTGTATATATATTATATACAGTGCACAAGTTTCCTACAGCAGTTAGTTTTTAAAAAGTAAGATCTGAAACTTAAACTCCAGCATAAGTCAAGGATGGGAATGAAGAAAACGAGGCAGCTTTGAGAGCTAATATTTTATACTGAGTTCACCTGTGTCCCTAACTAAGGAATCAGTAGTTCAGTGTGCTCATAGCTTAATTCTGAATTACAGATGCACATCATCAGTGGCAGTGTCATAAGGACCAAAGTTGGTGCTTAAAACTTAACACTGTAAGCACAGAAGTAGAAAATATTTGGCCACCGGGTGCAAATATTTACAAACCTGTGGGTGACACATTTTTTGCATAATACTGACTCTCAAACTAATGGTTAGCTCACACCTAATTTAACTCACTAATTAGTGCAGTAATCACGCTGTAACAATTTATATCAGCTACAAAGCTATAAAATGTAAGGAATGCAGCTCAAAATGAGATCAATACATTTGATACATAAACAACCCCCCCCCCCCAGCTTCGGAAAAGATGGCTGCATGATTTTAATGCTTTTTTTTTTCTGTACTTTTGCTTTGTATTAGGGGGAAAAGTCTGGCCACTTTTACTTCAGTAGTAAGAGAAAGCGGTTTACTGAAAGCTAATTGTTAAGTCCTCCGCATATCAGATTCCTGCCAGGATTTACTCATATTGTAAAAACATGAATTCCACGTTTTTACGTGTAAGGCCCTTAACATAAAATAAAGAAAAGAGCTGAGGTCATTTCTATCTTAGCATCATGAAAGGCACGGATTTCAATAAAAGTTGTACAATGGAAAGCAAAAAGAAATGGAGGCCCTTCAGATTTTCTAGGCTTCTGTTTTCAGAGAAGTTTTAAAAGCTGTGAACATTTAGTGGTTATAAGGAAGCATGCCATCTTACAAACAAACCGAGATGCACAGGAATTATAAATACACTCACAGAACTCTGAGGTGTCTGAGACCAGCAAAATCTGTCTTCGTGATCCTCGTGATGTTATTTCCATTCAAATCCCTAAGAGACACCAAAAAAAAAAAAAAAAAAAAAAATTAAAGTTTCTTTTCTCTCTCTCTCATAGTTGGTCAAAGTAAAACTTAAAACAAATTAGAGCTTTAGGGGGGAAAAACACTTAATTCAATTAGTGTGCCTTAAAAAATCAGCTGGAGGGGAAAGCAAAGAAGCCTTTGAAATAATAGTTCATAAATGTCTTGTGTTTACAGAATTCTCACTGACATATGACAAAAAAAAAATTGAAGTGACTATGACATCACTAACCCACTAACCGTGGCTTTTTGTTATTTCTCTCTCTCTCTCTCTCTCTCTCTCTCTCTCTCTCTCTCTCTCTCTCTCTGAGTGTGTGTGTGTGTGTGTGTGTGTGTGTGTGTGTGGTTGGTGCATGCACTTTCGATTTGGGTTTCTACAAGAATGTGGGTATTTATTTACTGAGGTATTCTGCAATTTTGCTCTTATTTTTAGCACAGCCCCCCAGAAGTTTCTTTCAGAAAGTTTAATAGGGAAAAAAAAAAACCTCTCATACTAGTTGGGGATTTTTTTTTTTTTTTTTTTTTTAATTAGAACACTCAGGAGGTAGCATTGTGGCCAAAATTCCTGTGTGAGGGAGAGAGCGGTACCTCAAAGACCTTCACCTCCCCACAATTCTAAGTCCCTGGGGAAGCTGAACTCTTTATAGCAGCTCCTGTCTCTCCACCCCCACCCCCCACCGTGACTGTGGTTTAAACACCGGTGTGGACGACAATGGAAGCAGGATTTGGCCTTGACACGTTTGTTTCTTTTTACTTCAGTCACATTCTTCTTTTCTGGTCAACAACTACGTTTTCAGGGCTTCATTCATTCACAATGAAACTGGCCTTTGGGAGACACTGTGTTTCTTTCTGGAAGTGCCCCTACTTTGAACTTTCAAACTTTTTGTGCTGAAATCTGTATTTAAAGTGTTTACTTTGCCAATGGTCGAATTTTATAAACCAGCACTAAGTTTGCGGTTTCCTACAAACTCCACAGATGTCCCATAAAGGATGTATTTTCCCCAACCACTGGGTACTCACCTGCTGGTTCTGGAAACCCAGCCCTTTGACAAGTTAGCGTTTACACTATTCTGAAGGATGTGGAATGAGGACAAAAACTAAATCAGAATTCCCTTCCTTTTCTCGCCAACTTAGGTCTTTGAATTGTCTCAAAAGTTGTGAGACTCACTTAAGGGCTATTTGTTATCTCGTGCGATCCTGACCCAAACAGCACATAAACGCTCTAGAAGGCACCCTGATGAAACACCCGCCTTAAGGCCCAGCTAACTGGGAAACAAGCGAGGGGAGAGCCCTAGTGGAGCTAGAGATTGGCAAACCTTTCCAAAATAAGAGAGTCCTGAACTTGGGCCTTCAGACAGAGGGGGACGCAGTTTGCATAAAGAGGACAAGTGTTGGCTGTGATGATTTTGTGTGCAGACGTGTTGTCCTACAGTTTCCCTTTCCCATGGCTAAATGCAGCCCTAGCTCAATCGCCCACACTACACAAACCCAAGTCATCCATGCCTGCCCGGCCCATGCGCAGCCCGGAGAGCCCGGCGCATCCCGGGGGCTGGGGCGGGCGCGTGGCCCAGGGCTCCGCTTCACAAAGAGAGTGGCCTCCGCGTTTCGCTTCCCTAACTCGGGAAGTGCCCCACCAGCAGCGCGTGGGCCGTCATCCCCGGGTCTGCGTTTACTTCTTCATTAAAGACTCGCGCAGACAGGGAGGCGGGGATGTCTGCGGGCGACCGAGCGCGAAGAGGGGCGAGCGGAGCAGCTGCCACCACGTGAAGGAGCTCACAGATTGCCAGAAAGGTGCCCCAGGGAATACAGCCGCAGCAGGAAGAACTGGAAGGAGCAGCCCCGGCCACCGGGTCAACAAAGCAGTTGGACCCGGACCAGTGGTTTCTAGATGAAGCAGTGCTAACTTTACTTAAACCCCGGGACGCAGTCTTCCCCCGAAGTTTCCCTTAAGGACCGCTACCCTCGCTGCCTCCTCCCTGGAAAGGAGACGGGCTTTAGAAAGTCGAGGTAGGGAAAAGATTTATGTCCCACAGAGCGGCGGGACTGCTGCTGTCCTGGGATACTCATCCTTCCTAGACAATGAAAGGATTGCTCAAGCACCCCAAGGCTCCATCTCCCCTCCCTTAGTACTTAGAAAGCTACAAAAAGCCCCCGGGAGAGACCATTTCTCGTCCTCTAACATCCTACCACCCCTCCCAATCCATTCCGAGGCAACAAGGTCCTGAAATGACCCGCGAGTGTTTGCAAGCCCAAGGTGACTCCTGGTTTTGCAGTCTGGGAAACACGGTCACACCTCCCTTGCCCCAGGCATCCCTGGATTCTAGTTCCAGGCGCCTCTCTTCCCAGCCAGAAAGAACTGGTCCACAGTGCTCTCGCAGTTGCAAAGGGCGAGAGGGGTACAGGAAAAGGGGACCACGCTTAGCTGCCAGCGACCCGCCCCTCCTTGGCAAAGGCTCCTCCCAGTTTAGTGCCCTTTCCAGAGGGCCCAACCCGGGGATGCGCTTGCCGAAGAGCCTCTGAGGGCTGCACCGGGAACAGGTTTCTACCACTCGTGGACTTTCCCGGCTGGACGCTTAGGGATGTGCTACCTCAGTAGGGAGTGAGGGAGAATCAGAGAGGGCGAAGTATTCATACTCACAGTCTCTCGGTGTTACGAGGGATATTCCTGGGCACACTGCGCAGTGCCAGCCCATGACAGTCCACTGTGCTGCCTGAACAGGAGCACTGGGCCGGGCATGCCTGCGGCGCCACCTTGTTCAAGATCGACAACACTAACCCCAGCGACAGGGACAGTGTCTGCCAGCCAATGCCACTCATCTTCCCCAACAGACTCCTGGCTTTGAGGGACTTCCCTTTAGCTTTCGGTTGCGTGAAAACTGGGCAGTGTCCAAGGCCCAGTGCCTGGCGCTGGGCTTGCAGCCCCACAGCACCCGAGGAGATGCTCACACGGTAATATAGAACAGTGATCTGAGGCAGGAGAGCAGACAGAAGCTCACGTTTTTCCTCTGCTCTCCGAGCCTTTCTAGCAGAGCCGAAGATCCGTGGGCAACTTCAGGTCCTGAATATCAATAGGCCCGACTCAGTCTGGGAGTAGACCCCGAAGCAGCTGAGGACCGAGCGCGACTTCAACTTGACGGTAAAAGAGCTCCTACTTGCAGTGTCCGCGAAGATGCAGAGGCTTGAGGACAAGAGAGGACTTCTGATCCCACGAACTCTCTAGCAAATCCGATTCCAGTGGGAAGAGTGCAAGGCTGAGGAGGGGGCTTTCACAGTAATGGTGGCCCTGATCAAAGTGGGATTCCCCCAAAGCTAGAAGGCGCGAGGGCCTGGCAGGTCCAAAGCAGAGCCCTCAGAGAGACTGGTCATGGCGCGCACGGGGGCGCACCGGGTATTCAGGAAGCCTTGGGGGCTCCGGGCGACGATGCGGGGCGCAGGACTCAGCTCACCGGGCCTCTCCACTCCTGCGGCACAGCCCTAACCAGTCTTCTCTGCTTCCCGACAGCCACGGATGGCTTGCACACTCACACACACGCAGACACACACACACATGCACTTCACTGGAGGATATTTTGGCAATCCTGCCTCCCTCCCGGCGTCCTTGGCGACGCTCTGCACCAGGGCCTGCCCCTGAGGTCACACAGAGAGACAAAAGGGCAGTCGGACCGCTGCAGCCTTGCAGGAATATCCACTAGTCCTCACCCCCGCAGAGAAAGAAAAGAAAAAATCCAGTAAACCAAGTTGAGTAGGAGAGCTCCTAGGAAGATTGAGTGGGCACTGACTGGGGCAAGATTTGCAGACAGGCGAGCCCCGAAGAGCAAAGACGAGGTGTCCGCGAAGCCAGGGCTGCTACTGCGCCCTGATGAATGACTACTAGGTGGTAGGCAGGAAGATGGAATCTGCTCCCTCGGTAGACCCCAGGCGACAGCCGAATAGCAGTAGAGTGTGCGCGCTCTTGTCAGCCACTCTGGTCTCCCGGATACGCCGCAGCTTCCGCAGCACACACCTGACGGCACAGGTAGGAGAAAGAACAGCGAGGTTCTGCTGTGCGCAGTCTCTCAGCCCCCCTCAGGCAGCCCCTACAAGTGGGTCTTCAAGCTCAAAGTGCAGGAAGTTTCCCCAAGGCGTTGGATCCGGTCCCCCCCCCGCTGTCGCGGGAGGAGTCCAGCCGCAGACGCTGAGATACCGCTTGGCCCCCGGACGATGCACCTGACTCGGCGACCACAGTCTCGGGCAGAGCTTTGGCTTTCCAGCCCCTTCCCCCGCCGCCGGAGGAGGCTTTCCGCACTCTCAGTTCCCGGGAAGAAGGTGGAGGGAGAGGGAAGGCGGAGACTGAGCGGGGGACTGGCGCTCCGGAGCCCCAGGCAAGTGTCTAAACAATAGGACGGACTCGGCAGCCTAAGTCTCGCCGGGCTGCTGGAAGGTGGGTTGTTGTTGTAACTGGAGTTGTCCGCTCCGGCTGCTGGGCGCTGAGCGCAGCCAAACAAAAAGACCCCAGTCCGCGCCTCCGGAGTCGCCGGTGGGCCCCCCGGGACGTCCCCCTTTTCTCCTCAGTACTCCCGCAGCCCCAGGAAAGCTCGGCAGCTCCGGCCTGCGACCTGGAGCCTGGGCGCTCCCATCCCTCGCCGCCGCCGCCGCTGCCGCCGCCTCTTTCTCCTCCTTTTTAAATTTTTTTATTATTATTTTTTTTTGAAACCACCGTCTGCGGCAGCCACAGCCGCCGCCTCCTCCAGCCTCCGCCGTCCAGGCGCTCTGTAAATAAATAAGCCCAAGTCCGAAGTTAAAGCGGCTGCCCCGGCTTTATATAGCAGCCGGAGCCCCCGCCCTCGGCTCCGCCCCCGCGAGCCTCGCCCCGCCCCCTGGCCGCGCGCGGAAAGCCCGCACCTCGGCCGGGAGAGGTGAGGCCCAGGCTGCCAGCTCCGGCTGCGGGCGGCGGCGGCGCGCGTTCCCGTGCGCCCCTGCTCGCGCCCAGACTCCCAGGACCTGGCCAAGTTGGCCACCAGAAAGAGGCGCCCGGGTTCCCCGCCACGCAACTCCTTGGCCCCAAAGGTGACCCGAGCCGGGAGTCCGAGGTTCCCAAGGGAGAGGAGGAGGAGAGGGACAGCTTTGAGGGTAGC